>NW_007253434.1:24174-26699 GCF_000164805.1 Carlito syrichta
TACTATAAGAAAATGACTGACAGTAGTGGGAAACTATGGGGGGGAGGGAGATGGGATTAATGGGCAAATATCTGTCTGGGGATGGGGAAGCACCTCTAATCAATAAGGTGCCTGAATGAAATGTATTTGTATACCTAACCCTTAACTGTATTCCACAACATCATAATAAAAAAACATTGATTATTGGAAAAAACAAAAACAAAACAACAACAACAGATGATGGCAAGGATGTGGAGAAAAAGGAAAGCTTGTACACTGTTGGTCGGAATGCATACCAGCACAATCCCTTTGGAAGACAGTGTGGCGATTTCTGAAAGAACTAGTAATTGACCTTCCATATGACCGACAATTCCCCTAATGGGAATGCACCTGGAGGAACTGAAACCATTCTATAAAAAATATACCTGCACACCTATGTTTGTTGCAGCTCTATTCAAAATACCAAAACGTGGAATCAACCATGTTGCCCATCGAAGCTGGAATGGATTTTTGAAAAAATGGTACATATACACAATGGCATATTATGAGTCATAAAAAGGGCAAATATATGGACTTTGCAGCTGCAGCAACTTGAATGAATTTTGAGTTGAATATATTCTGTGATTTATCACCAGAACAAATACCAGAGTTTCATATGTTCTCACTCATAAGCGGATCCTGAACAATGATAATGCTATAAGAAAGTGAGTGGCAGTAGTGGAAAACTGGTGGGGAGGGTGGAATTGTCAGTTGAGGAAAACTGTTTGGGAAGGAGGGTCATACCTAATCAACACGGGTACTTTCATGATCAATGTTTTTACACTTAATCCTGAATTGTACCCCACATCTTTATAATAAAAATTAAACAAACAAACAAACAGAAAACATGTCCCAATTATTTGCGGTATCCAGGAAATATCTCACTACAAGGGATGCACACAGAGTCAAAGTTAAAGGATGCAAAACGAGTTTCCAGGCAAAGGAATCACAAAAGAATGCTGGAGTCATGATCTTAATATCAGACAAAACAACCTTTAAGCTATCATATATTTGAAAAATGCAAAAGGACACTACATGATGATAAAAGGTTTGCTCCATCAAAAAGACATATTGCTCTTAACATATATGAACCCAACACAGGAGCACCAGAACTTATCAAACAACTACTAAGTAAACTAAAAAAGATATTGAGTCTACCACTATTACAGCAGGGGACTTGAATACCCTACTAACAGCCCCAGATAGATCATGGAGGCAAAAAAACAACAAGGAGATCCAGAACATAAATTTGACACTCAAATAAATGGACTTAATAGATACTGACAAATTTTAAGACCCAAACCACAGAATATACATTCTACTCATAACCACATGGAATATATTCCAAGATTGATCACATTCTTGGACATAAATCAAGCATTAAAAAAATTCCATAAGTTGGAAATATTGCCATGCACCTACTCAGACCACAGTTGAATAAAAATAGATATCAACACGAAAAAAATTTTCCCAAAGCCCACAAAGAAATGCACACTAAATAACATGATACTTAAAAACTACTGGGTCAGCCGGGCCCGGTGGCTCAGCCTGTAATCCCGCGTCTTTTGGAGGCTGAGGTGAGTGGATTGTCTGAACCTGCGGGTTTGAGACCCGCCTGGGCAGCAAGACCTCATCTCTACAAAAAACCAAAAAATCAGCCTGGTGTGGTAGCGCATGCCTGTGTTTCTGGCTACTTGGAAGGCTGAGGTGGAAGGATCACCGGAGCCCAGCAGGTCGAAGCTGCGGTGGCTGGAAGCAGTCAAGGCACTCCAGTCTGGGTGACAGAGTGAGACTCCAACTCAAAAAAAAAAAAAAAAAAACTACTGGGTCAACACTGAAATCAAAGTGAAGTTAAGAAATTCCTGGAAACATATGAAAATGAAGAAAATTTTACCAAAACCTCTGGGATGCCGTGAAATCAGTTCTAAGAGGGGAATTTATATCTGTAACAGCACACATCAAGAAAACAGAAAGATCACAAGTTGAGGGCCTCAAACATCACCTAAGGGAGCTCAAAAGAGAAGATCACAAAATCCCAACATTAGAAGAACAATTCAAATCATAAAAATAAGAGCCCAAATACAAGACATAGAAGAAAAAATATCATAGAAAGCACTGACAAAACAAAAAGCTGAGCCTTTGAAATAATTAACAAGATTAGTGGACTCCTAGTCAGAGTGTCCAAGACAAAGACAGGTAAAAGCCCAAACGAAAACAATCAGAAATACAAAAGATCAAATCATAACTGATCCTGAAGAAATACAAAAATTAGCAGAGATTGTGATGTACACCCATATGGAAACAAACTTGAGCGCATAAATTAAATGGAATATTTTCTGACATCACACAATCTGCCCAGGTTGAAACAAAAAGATATCGAGACACTAAATAGATGAATAACAACCCAGGAAATTGACTCTGTCATATGAAAACTATCTACCAAAAAAAGTCCTAGACTGGATGACTTTACAGCAGAATTCTACAAAACATACAAGGAGGAGCTGATA
>NW_007253435.1:0-5934 GCF_000164805.1 Carlito syrichta
AAGGAGGGAGTTGGAATGCCCTTCATAAGAAAAATTACGATTAGTAACATGTTTGACTTGTGCACGAAATAAAGCAGGCCCTCCCCTTTTCCTGTAAGAAGAGCCTTCCATTTTATCAGAGGTTTTATACTTCCAGCTGGATTTCAATGTCTAGCCATAACTGAGTAGCCTGAAGAGTCCCAATTTAAATGATTAATAACAAATAAAGCGTGATTCAGGATGTGGTGAGGAGAGCTATACTTGAAATCCTCTCTTGTAACTTAATTGATTTTTTAAAGTTTGGTGAGCTCTTTCAACTATGGCTTGACCTTGTGGATTGTAGGGAATTTCTGTGGAATGTGAAATCGTAAATTTGGAGCAAAATTGCTGGAAAAATTCAGACGTGTATGCCAGACTATTGTCAGGGAGGCCGGACATGCCTACAATCAGGAACCCGTATAGGTGAAGCAAACTTTGGTCATAAGGGCATGGGAAGCAGTGGCTTTTAGTAAAAGGAATGGACCAAGGAAGGGCAGAATGCTCCATGCTAGCACAAATATGCAATTGAAAGGTCTGTAAAAGAGTGTGGGAGGAGGGAGAGACAGTATGAAGACTAGCAGTTTCCAAAAGATGCAGTATATCTGCAACATAATGTCAGTGTTGAGATATAAACTTGAGAGAAATTTATCATAAAACAACAAGGAATTTTTTAACATTCTTTTGTCCCAGCTACCCCCTAGAGAAGAGACCTACCAAGCAATGTGGAAACTTGAAATGGCTTTTCAAGTACATATGGGGGTGAGAGGGGACCAAGGAGGTGAAAATCTTTCTTATTTTGTTTACCCAGAATTTGCCTTGAACGTTTGCAATTTATTATTGTTTATTATTATTATTACTGTCGTTATCATTATTATTTAAGGAGAATATTAAAACAGACAAGTAACTAATAAAGCTGACTCGGGTTAAATGCCAAAAAAAATTGTGCCGTGGGATGCAGTTTTGAAGGCACTGCTATCGTTGGAAAACATGATCCTCCTGAATTAAGAGGGCATGGTTTCAATGACTATCCTATTATGCTCCAGTCTTTACAAACTTCAAATGTCAACATTTACCCTGGAAGATCTCGTTGAAACGCAGATTTTGATTTAGTGGGTCTGATTCAGTGGACCCAGGCCGTGTACAAAGGATCAGAAATGAGACTATTTCTGACTTTTTAATATCTCTAACAATTTCCCAGGTGATGTCCAAGCTGCTGATCTGCAAACCACATATTTAATAACAAGGTTCTAGTAGATAATGTGATAAGATAATTCATTATTAATGAAATGTTTTAAGATAAACTGCCAACTGTATTTTCCATATGACAATGGCTATGAAGATTTTTCCTATTAACCCTGTTTACTTAAGAGAATGATTGCTTTAATAAACAACCTTGAAACATCCAACCCTTTAGTTAGTCTGAATTTAATCACTATGTAAAATGTGGCTCATGTAATAATTAAGAAATGATAATGTCCTTGGCAGATAGGTAAATTATGTTTAAGCTACATTTTTTTTAAAGTTCCCTTTTTCTATGACTCAAATCACTTGTGTCTTCCAAGATATATGTTATTGTAGGCATAGTCTGTGAGTAATGTAGAGTGTGGCATCTAGCAGTCCCCTCCTAACAGTCCCCTGTAGAAGCAAAACTACATGCATGGGAATAAATGGGATTCTCATCTCATGTGAGCATTTCCTAGTAATGAGATGGCTCTTGGGATAATTTAACTGACCAGGAGAGCCAATTCAGACAATCCTTAATCAGAATGCTATGTTTTCTAGTGCTTGCCATATTAGATTTTAGCCATGCCCTAGAATTATAAAATTGCTTCCTTATCAATTCATTTTTCATGGCACTAACATTACTTATTTTGACTGACGATTCAAGGGTATACTTTTAAAACGAAATGATAGAACTACAGTCATTAGACAGCATAAATTTTTCCATAGTAGTATTTAGAATCTGTAGGCTTTCATACTTAATTTGAAAGTTTTCCCACTGATTTTCTCATGCTTATTAATTCTTTTTGTTCTCAGTTTCCTCCTTGCCTTAATCAATTGATATACTGTATATAAAGTTGTGGAAAAGGTAAATTTGTATGAGAAAAATTGTAACTTAAATACACAAAATAAATTCCTAATTAATTTTATAATTAATTATAAGTAAAAATTTTTTTTTCTGAATTACCATCCTTCAAATACCTGTCAACATATTTTTCAAGTTCTTTCTTATTAATTTAAAGCAGAATACACCTGTATTTTCACTTTATGAATAACTCTAAGTATTTCTGTTTTATTTTTTCTTTATGACAATTATAGGCCAGCTTTTAACTGCTGTTGCACCAAATCTTTTACTGCCTTAAGTTTCTTAGATGGTATAGGCCATTGTTTTACCCAAAACTGGCTTATTGACATGCAACCTTAACAACAATGGCCTATAGGGTAAATTTGAATAGCCAATGCCAGCTCGGTCTGTTTTTTCATTCACTAGAATAGGTTTTTGTATTCCCTGTCTGTCTTCACCAAGTCCCTTAAAGGGGTCATAGCCCATCTACAGCATTTGTGCTGAGCTTTGTCATTAGGGTTATACAAAAGCGTGCCCATTTGTGAAAGAATATCTCTTCCCCATGATGTAAAGGTGATAGATGGAATAACATATGGGCAAAAAGTTCCTGAAGTCTTACTATCTGTCCAATTTAAAATTTGTGAACTTTGGATACTGAGGGTACTAGAACCAATGCCTATAAGTCCCGAAGGAGCCATACGAGTTGGCCACGAGGCAGGCCAATCCTTTCCGACAATACAAGAAACATCAGCTCCTGTATCTAACAAGCCTGTAATTTTAACTCCTTGTATAAATAAATCTTTTAGAGGTCTAGAATTAGTAACCTCCTGAACCCAAAAAGCAACATCGCTAGAGTCAAATCCAGAGTCACCTCTAGGCAGGTTAAAGTTTTACCTGCCTTGTGATAAGGCAAGAGCAGCAACTGGGCTACTCTCTGCACTGTTTTGCTAGTGGGAGCAACAAGCATCTGGATTTCTCCTGTGTAATCCGAATCCACCACTCCAGGTATAATGAAAATTCCTTGTAAAGACAAGGAACTTCTGCCTAATATTATATCCACTATTCCTTCCAGGAGAGGGCCCTTTACTCTCATAGGAATTGGCATCACCGGAACATCTGGAGAATATTGTAGTGGTGGAGGAACACAAGTCCAGTCCTGTACTCCCTAGGGTGACTCAGATGAGTTCTGCGATGGAGCAGAAGGAGCGAACGGGTTCATGGCCATGGCTGTGTCCCTATTGTCATGTGTGGCCGGGGCTGGGCCCTTTGGAAGTTTTTCTGAGCCAGGGTAGCTTTCTGTTGATTTAAAGGAGTGCTATTTTTATGAAATTTAGATAGGCATTCTCTAGCCCAATGAAAGCCTTTTTGGCAGTTGGGACATAAGGTTTTTGGTTGAGTAGCCCCAGTAAGTGGTGACGGTATGCCATGTAAGCCAGCCATACCTTGCTAGCTGGACAATCTCTGTTAATGTGTCCAACTTGACCACAGTTAAAGCAAGACTGTAATGAGATATTCTTTTGCTTATTACTTATATACTTTTACTTATATTACTTACATATTACTTATATTATTTATATTACTTATATATTGTTTATGTTGCTTATATATTACTTATATTATTTATATATTGCTTATACATTGCTTATATATATTGCTTATATTACTTATTTTACTTATATTACTTACACATTACTTATATACTTTTGCTTATAGTACTTATATTATTCATATTACTTATATATTTCTGCTTATTATAGCTTGAGCTCCCCGCATTCCTATAAGAAAAGAAAACGTGTAACTAAGTTCAGGCTTTATTTCAGTATTCTCAACTTTTAAAGGAAAACCTTAGAAAGAGATGCAGTAAGCTTAACAGGGCAGTTTCTAGTAATGTGCCCGATTTGTCCACACACATAACATGAATACACTGAAACATTTTTTTGTTTACCTGCACCCTGCATACCTTGAGCGATCTGTGAAAAGGTTTCTCCCTTCAATGCTGTGGCCAAAGCCATCCCTTGCATAATAGCTGAGCTTACATCCGCGCACTGGCAGATAAAATCAGTAACCCATCCGGTTTTGCGTATAGGTCTAAGCAAAGCCTGACAAGTATTATTAGCATTTTAAAAAGCCAATTGTTTGATAAGAATTTCTGCTGCTTCTTCATTAGTAATTACCCGATTAATAGCCATAGTGAGTCTGGAAACAAAGTCCTCATAACTTTCCTCGGCCTTTTGTTTTATATCAGATAGAGAAGAAGTCTGAGCAGTGTCTGCCAGTAATTTTTTCCACGTGGTGACAGCACAATGATTTATCTGAAGTAAAACATCTTTGGGTAGAGAAATTTGATTAGTCATTTGGGTATACATACCAGTCCTGAGAAATAATGAATGACCAAGCAGGTCGATCTAAATTCTGGTTCATTTGAATTCTAACTTGATTCTCATACTTGGTTTTCCACAGCAAATAAGCACCTCCGGACAAACAGCATTTGGTTAATTGCTGCCAATCTGCGAAAGTCATCCATTGATAGGCAAATTGATCTAAAATAGTAATTGGATAAGGTGCAAGAGGACCATACTTTGAGCTTGCCTCCTGTAACTCTCTTACCAATTTATATGGCAAGGGTTCCCAATGAACTTGATCCACTCCATCAGCACCGGGATAAAATTGTATCGGGAAACAAGCTGTGAAACTAAAATCTTCTTTTTCTGTTTCAGCTTGTACTGCCTGCATACCGAGAGGAAAAACTGGAGCCACAGGGGCAATACCAGCATTATTAGGCAAATTTTTTGGCTTTATGACTTCAGCATTGAAAGGAAAAGCCTGTGGGAAGGCTCAGGGTTGACTGTAAGAGCACTGATATGATACCTAGCAGCTTCTGCCTCAGGTTCAGCTTCATCCTGTGGAGATGATTTATCATTGCCATTATAATCAGGCGGAGCTGAGGCTGCGGGCAAAGAGAAAAGTTTCTTCATCATCATCATCATTGTTAGCAGCCTTTTTGAAGGAAATTTCTCATAATCATGCTGTGGATTTAAAGCATTTTTAATTAACATTGTTACCGCACAAAATGCAGAAAACGAGCTAGATTAGAAGAAAGCTAGAAAAAGAATGAGCTAGATTAGATTAGAAAGCTCCACGTTTAGACAAAGTATTCATTAAGATACTGATGAATATTTTACCTTCCTAGATTCACTCTGGCCCATGATTAGATCATGGCTCTGGCTTCACAAAAACTTGCTTACCCATCCTCGCTCTGCCTGTCTCTGCAGAGGGGCCTGCAGCACCCTGGGTAAGATCCTAGCTGCCTTGAAATGAGAAAAAGACTTACCTTTCCAGGGGCCGACGTTGGGCACCATTTATGGGGAGCCAGCCCCCCAAAAGAGATTTAGAGGGTCCCTGGGTTTAGAGGGCAGTGTCGACGAATATTCTGAAGAAATAGAAGGGAAGAAAGAGACTGGACTCTGTCTAGTGCAGAAACCGATTCTGTAGTAGGGATAGATATTAAAAGAAAGCAAGATGGAGGCATAGATATAAAGAGAAAGAGAAAGAAAGAAAGTGGACAACTGTTCAGTGAAATGAGCAGAAGCCGTTTATTGGGACCAGCTGTGAGTCTTTTATCCCAAACTTTCACATGTTAAATCACAAGACTTTCACGTGGGCACAAAGCCAGGTAGGTGAGGGGCGTCCCCCACCCACCAGGCATTTCCTTAGAAATGAGGAAGGAGGACCCCAATCAAATCACAAGAGTTTTACATGAACACAAAGCCAGGTGGGTGGAGGGCATCCTCACCCACCAGGCATTTTCCTTAGCATGAGAAAGGACAATCTTCCTCAAATCACAAAAGTTT
>NW_007253435.1:6616-26965 GCF_000164805.1 Carlito syrichta
TATTCTCAGAACTTCATGCTTAGATCGTTAAAATCCCTACCAATGGGTAATGCTAAACAATAAGGAAAGGAGGAGGGAATGGGCCTTCAGCTCCTGAACCAGCCTGATGGTCTCAGGGTCCACAGCCTGCCTGGATCCCTAACACTCAGGCAGGCCTCCACGGCTGGCTCCCAACAACGAGCATGAAAAATAAATAAATAAGCATTTTAAAAAGATGGCAAGCATGGAAAGCAGAATAAAACAAGCAGAGGAAAGAATCTCATAGCTTGAAGGCCAAAATATGAAATTAACACAATCTATTAAAGGCATACAAAGAAAACTCAAAAAGAAGGATCAAAGACTCTAAAAGACATGTAATTACATCAAGAGGCTGAGCTTAGGCCTGATCAACCTCCCAAGGTTGAAACAAGAAGACAATGAGACATGTAATAAACTGATAAAAACCCAGGAAATTGACTTCATCATAAGAAAACAACATATGTTAAAAAAAAAACAAAAACCCTGGACCAGATGGCATCCCAGTGGAATTCTATAAAACATAAAGGAGGAACTAATACCAATCCTATTGAAAGTATTCCAGGCAATTGAGAAAGACAGAATCATCTCCAAATCATTTTATGGAGCTAGCATCCACTGATACCCAAACCAGGTAAAGAAAGAGAACTACAGGTCAATATCCATTGGCCTGCATTGAACTACAGGTCAATATACATTGATACAAAAATTCTCAACAAGATTCTAGCAAATCAGATACAACAACACATCTCAAATATCATCCAGCATGACCAAGTAGGCTTCATTATCAGGATGCAGGGCTGGTTCATCATCCACAAGACATAAATGTAATTAAATACTTCGACAGATGTAAAAACAAGAACCAAATGATTATGCCATTAGACACAAAAAAAACTTTTGATAAAATTCAGCATTCCTTTCTGATAAAAACCCTCAAACATGAAAGTATAGAAGGAACATACCTCAAAATAGCAAGAGTCACCTATGATAAACCCACAGCCAACATACTGCTAAACAGACTGAAATTAGAAGCATTTTCCCTGAAAACTGGAAGAAGACAAGCTTGCCCACTCTCACCCCTCCTGTTCAACATTGTATTGGAAGTCTTAACTAGAGCAATCAGGCAAGAGAAAGAAATCAGAGGCATCCACATAGGAAAAAAGGAAGTCAAGTTATCCCTCTTTGTTGACGATATAATCCTATACCTTGAAAATCCAAGAAAATCTGTCAAAAACCTCCTTGCACTGATAAAGGACTTTGGCAAAGTCTCAGAGTACAAAATCAATATGCAAAAGACAGTTGCATTCAACAACAATCAAACAGAGAACCAAATAAAAAGCATAATCCCATTCACAATAGCCACAAAAAAATGAAATAACTCAGAATATTGCTAACCAGAAAAGTGAAAGAACTTTACAATGAAAACTACAAAACACTGCTCAAAGAAGTCAAAGGAGACAATCAAATGGAAAAACATTCCATGCTTATGAATTAGAAAAATCAATGTTGGCCGGGCTCGGTGGCTCAGCCTGTAATCCGGCTCCTTGGGAGGCTGAGGTGAGTGGTTCAAGACCCGCCTGAGCAACTTGGTGAGACCTCAGCTCTACAATAAATCAAAAACCTAGCCGGCTGTGGTAGCACATGCCTGTAGTTCCAGCTACTTGGAAGGCTGAAGCCGAAAGATCGCCGGAGCCCAGCAGGTTGAGGCTGCGGTGACCGGGAGCAGCCACCGCACTCCAGTCTGGGTGACAGAGTGAGATTCCAACTCGAAAAAAAAAAATCAATGTTAAAATGTCTGTCCTACCAAAGGCAATCTAAAGGTTCAATGTAATACCCATTAAATTACCAAGAAAAATACCTGCCCACTTATACTTGTTGCAGCTCTATTCACAATGGCAAAAACATGGAACCCACCAGGCTGCCCATCTAAGCTGGACTGGATTTTTTTAAATGTGGTATGTATATACAATGGAATATTATTCAGCCATAAAAGAAGGACAAACATATAGACTTTACAGCATCTTGGATGGTTTTAGAGTCGATCATACTGAGTGATCTATCACATAAACAAAGAACAGATTATCATGATTTCTCACTCATAAGCGGACCTTCAACAACTGTAATACTATAAGAAAGGGATTGGCAGTAGTGGAAAACTATCAAGGAGGGGAGGTGGTATTGGGAGTTGAGAGAAACTGCTAGAGGAAGGAGGGGTACACCTCATCAACTATTTAGGGTTAGGTATACAAATAATCAATATTTGTATGCCTAACCCTGAATAGTACCCCATGTCTTTATAGTAAATACAATCATCATCATCATCATAAATAATACTAAAAACAAATAAATAATAAATAAAATTTTAAAACATACAAAGCAAATCAGTTATGTGATTTTATATATTCTAGTAGCCCCAATAAAAAGAACAAAGAAATTTTAAAAATAAAACGCAAGAGACACCTTTATGCACTTTTAAAAAGGCAACCAATTCTTTATCATAACCCCAAAAGTATATGCCGTAAAATATAAGATAGACAAATGGGACTCATCAAACTGAAACTTTTTTACACAGCAAAATAAACCATTAAGAGAATGGGGAGACAACCCAAAGAATGGGAAAAAATATTTGCTAACTTCATATCTGATAAAGGACTAACATTCAGAATATACAAGGAACTCAAATGAGCCAAAAGGAATAAAATAAACAGCATGATTAAGAAGTGAACAAAAGACATGATAGACACTTCTCAAAAGAAGACATATGAGCAGCCAACAGAAACATGAAAAAAATGCTCATCCTTACTAATCATTGGAGAAATACAAATCAAAAACACATTGAGATATCACCTAACTCCACTCAGGATAACCATCATTAATAATTTTTTTAAAAAAACACAGATGCTGGCAAAGATGTTGAGAAAATGAGACACTTTTACACTGTTTGTGGGAGCACAAACAGTTCAAACTCTGTTAAAAACAGTGTGATGATTCCTAAAAGAACTAGAAATTGACCTACCATACAACCCAGCAATCCCTCTACTGGGAATATACCTGGAGGCACTCAGATCATTCTACAAAAAAGATACTTGCTCATGTATGTTTATTGCAGCACTATTCACAATAGCAACAACATGGAACCAACCCGGCTGGCCATCGTAATTGTCCTGGATAAAGAAAGTATAGTACATACACAATGATGGGGTACTACACAGTCATAAAGAAGGACCAAATTGTGGACTTTGCAGAAACATGGATGGATTTAGAGTCCATGATACTCGTGATCTGTCACAGAAACAAAGAATGAGTACCACATGTTCTCACGCATAAGTGGGTTGTGAACATTAATCACAGTATTATAAAGGAGGGATTAGTAACAGCGGGATACTGTTAGGAGTAGGAAGAGGGGACATGTAACATCACTAAAGGTACCTGACCCTTAGTTAGGGGAAGCGAGGAACAGGTAGTGGCCCTAACCTCACCTGCACATAAACTACTTAGGTGCCTAATGCTTACTTTTTATAATATATTTTTTGCACTCTTTAAGTCTGGGATAACATGAGCACATATTATTTTCACAGTAACATTTTTTTCAAGAGAAGATAAGTTTTTCTGGGGGGGAGAAATCTCCAAACTGCTTTCCACAGGGGCTGAACTAGTCGACATTTCCACTAACAGTGTATGAGCGTTCCCTTTTTTCCGTAGCCTTGCCAACATCTGCTGTTTTTGACTTTTTAGTAATAACCATTCTGACTGGTATGAGATGGTGTTTGTTTTGTTCTGTTTCTCTGTGTCAGATCTCATTCTGTCACCCAGGCTGGAGTGCAATGACAAGATCATGGCGCACTGCAGCCTCGACTTTCTGGGCTCGGGTGATCCTCCTGACTCCGTCTCTCACATAGCTGGGACTATAGGTACACGCCAATAGGCCTGGATAATTTTTTGGTTTTTCTGTAGAGATGAGGTCTTGCTATGTTATCCAGACTGCTCTTGAACTCCAGGCTGCTCTAACTCCTGGCCTCAAGCAATTCTCCCACCTCTGCCTCCCAAAGTGCTAGGATTACAGGCATGAGCCACCACACCCGGTTCATTGTGGTTTTGACCTGCATTTACCTGATGATTAGTGACTAAGAATCAAAATACCACCCATATGGTGCCATGCTCACCACCAAGAGGGTGGGTACAATAGAAGCTTAAATCTCACCATCATGCAACACATTTGTGTAACATACCTGCACACGTATCCTTTGAGTATAAAAGGAATATAAGTTTGTAATGGTCACATATTGGCAAGAAATCCATGTACAGATCATAAATATAGTAAGAAATATATCATGACATAGTGAGCTCCGGCCATTGTAGGAGTTTTGAGTATGGGTTTTTATTCAGCGGGTGTGTCAATCAGCATTTTTTTTTTGAGTCAGAGTCTCAACCTGTCAACCAGGCTGGAGTGCATTGGCATGCTCATGGCTACCCCAGCATTGACCTGCTGGGCTCCAGTAGTCCTTCCACTTCAGACTTTCAAGTAACTAGTACTACAGGCATGCACTACCACACCCGGCTAATTTCTTGATTTACTGTAGAGATGAGGTCTCACCAAGTTGCCCAGGCTGGTCTCAAACCAGCTCAGGCAGTCCTCTCACCTTGGTCTCCCAAAGTGCTGGGTTTGCACGCTTGAGAGCAAACACTTTTAGGAGAACAAAAGCCACGCAAGGCTTTGAAGAATGAACAGGAGTTTGCTTAATAATAAGGCAGACACTGAGTTTAAGGCAAAAGAAAAAATATATGCTAAAATATAGGTGATTGAAACAGAATGCTGAGTTTATTCTAAAATCATCTGATATGTGTAATGACTGCAGACAACGTTGCAAGTGCGGCTTTGTGACTGGAGATGAGTCTGGACAGAGACACCTCTCAGAAACCAGATGGTTTAATTGTCAGACCCAGTCACTTGATTTTTAACCTGGGATCAATAGGAAGCCATGAAGGTCTGGGCATGGTAGCTCACATCTATAATCCCAGCACTTTGGGAGGCTGAGGTGAGAGGATTGCCTTAGCCCATGTGTTCATGCCTGGTTTATTTTTTAAATATATTTTTCATAGTGATGAGGTGTCACTATGTTGCCCAGGTTGGTCTCAAACTCCGGGCCCAAGTAATCCTCCCACCTCAGCCTCCCAAATTGCTGGAATTACAAGTATAAGCCACTGTGCTCAGATTATTTTTTTGCATACTAATAATCAATATGAATCTTTGGTTATCATCATTTTCACTCAATATAGAATCTCAAAGTTGTTGCACATTAACTGATATATAATACATGAGTGCACAAATATTGGAGAAGAGAAATAATTAAATAAATGACGCATGTTCTGGAGGAGACTCATAGCTCAGAGACCATACTTAGAGTGTTTGTCTTCCTTATCGAGCAGGCAAGGCAGAACTGGAAGACTCAGGTATCTGTGACAATGAACACAAAGGGGTTGAATGTTGGGAAGCCGGAAGATGCCAGGAAAGTCAGTGTCCTCAGCCAATGGCCTGGGTTCTGGATCTGGGTTATCCAGAATGATAAAATACTTGCCAGAGCATGAAAAGAGGCAAATATGTTCACAAAGATGAGTCTGATGTGTGCAACTCTAGTTTCCTGAGAGGTTCTCAGGGAGAGGCTTTTGCTGAGGATGAGTTGATCTCTCTTCTTGTACTGATACACGACAAAAACCATAGAACAGCTGGTGAAGATCTTGAAGGCCAAACTCATGCCATCCAAGAAGGAGAAAATAACAGTCATTACTGAGAAGACCAACCTCCTTCAAGTGAGTGAGGAACAGTACCTGTATATATTTTCCATATTCATGTTTCTGCTGTTGGATGGGCCAGTAACAAACTTTGCAGTATGGGCATTCACCCCAAGATGCAAAATCCAACAGAGGAAACAGCAGAAAACAATGCACTTTCGAGATCTAATTCAAATTTCCACTCACTCAGGAGTACTGGGGCGAATCTTAATGACCTGAAAGCCACTGAGGAAACAGGTGGTGCTGAGGGAAACCCCTCTGACTACTCTGTGTAAATAGTAGACAAGTTTACATCCAGCTTTATACAGGAAAGATGTCAATCCAAAAGCCGCCATTGTGTGAGGGTTCCCCTTAGAGAAAAGGACCAAGTTGTTAGCCAAGACCAGTTGGTTGAGAATCAAGTCTCTGGGGCTCAATATCTGTGCTGTGATAAATGTAAAGTTATAAAAGCAGAGGAATAAAGAATTTCCTTGGATTCTAGCACAAGTCTGAATGAAAAAGGTCATGCCCCAATGTAAGTTAACAGACACCAATCCATCCATTTAAGAGATGTTCGTGTTTAATTTTATTTGAATCAGAGAAATCTAGAGACTTTTTAAAATTTTTTTCTCCCAAAACTCATTTTTTCCAAGGGAATACAAACATTAATAACAATTTTTTATAAATATTAAACTGTTTCTTGTAGAATTATTATTTGTAACACCATGATGAATGAGACCCACCCAACCACAATCAAAAAGGAACTAAGTCTCTTTGCATGTCCACAATGGATCATTGCGCAGTTGTAGGCGAGGACGTTCTCTTGATGGCTGGCTCTCTAGGACATACTAGGCTAGGGAGAAGGGCTGAAAGTAACAATAGCAAAAAGACTCAGAAAATCATGTACAATTAGCTTCCCTATCAACCAGAGAGAAGTAGTATATTGTCATGCTTTTGTGTGCATATGTGTCCATATTTTCTGTTTTAAAAAACATAAGAATAATTCCAAACTGAATGATTGTGAGGGAAAGGGAAAACAAGCAGAGCAGACAGAATGAAGCTAGACTGATCTGATTGTGTCTGTTTGCTGTTCTGTTTTTGAACATTTGTAACTCAAAAATATTTTCAAGTGCAAATTAAAAACCCAAAGACAAACCTACCTAGGAAAAAAAAGAACCTAACTCCAAACCAAACTAGGGCTTTGCTAAGCAAAGAAAAAATATTTCCATTGAATTTTAAGCAAAATCATCTGACTATAAGCTTTATAAATATTACATATTATGTTGTATCTCATATTATAAGTGTATAATTCTTAAGCAGACAAATTATATACTATGTAATGTAATATATGTGAAATAATATGTTGTTATTATAATAATACATTTTGAATATATGGAATAAGATATACATGAGTATGTCATTTAAAATATTTAATATTAAAAAATAGATATAGTCAAACTTTTACAATTTCTTCCTGAAGAACTAGCTCAGTTTATAAGACAGTTAGTGTGGGAGATGATTTCAGTACTCCTTCCCATAAAAAAAAAGTCACCAAATACCATCTGATTTATAAAATCAGGAGAGTAGGGCTATTATGAAAGATTCCCAATGGCAAAGGGTAGGACATTTATAGCACCAAATAATATTTGTAGTAATTTAAAATGATTAAATAAATGCAAAGCCTATGTGTTTAATACTGCTAAAAACAAGATAAAACAAGCAAAAAAATTCAAAAGACACCTCACCTTTGGGAAATGGTAAAGGACCAAGGCACTACATTAAAAAGGTAAAAATGGAGGCAAGAACCAAGAACTTTCTTTTCTACCTGAAATATTTCACAGGAAATTTTATTTTCTCTGTTAGCCTTATTACCTGCAATGGTGAGACATATTTAGATGATCTGTACTTTGAGTATGCTGGCAATAAACATCAATGACTGCCAAAACTCTTAGGCTACAGGTCAACGGTGAATATGATAATGAGTAGATCCAGCTGATGATAGAGCCATGGGGACAGAATTGCAAAGTGGAGAATGGAACTTAGAAGCAGATAAATCATAGTATCCCCTTTATAACTGTTTTAAAATGTGTTACTATGCCTTCAGATATATACTTTTTTCAAAAGCTGTAATTTTTATAAAAATTTATAATTAAAACCCACAGCAGGAGAAAGGCCATTTATAAGATGGTGAAATAGATAATTCTGGTTATCATATGCCCACAGAAACATAAATTTGACTGTCATCTATCAACAAAAATATTTCTTCTGGAATCCAGAAGTCCAGTGGATAGATTCAAGCACACTGTTTGAGGCAAAGATTGAACACTCAATTTTTAAAGAGAGTTAAAAGTACAGTTTACATTTTAATGCATTTTTCGATCTTAATGCATCACACCAGGGTGCCACAGCTCATTGACAAGAGAAGCACCACAGCCTGTGCCTTTTGTCATAGGGGAAGTTCAGAGCAGAGTGAGTATCTGGATTTCCCAATCTCAGGAGGAATTGTTCAAGATGCCAACTTCAGCCAAGCACTACTCAGATCACTGAAGGGATTGGCGTGGCTATATACTCCAGGGGGGAGTTAATGGCTAAAAAATGTGCAAGAGCTCACAGAAACCAATACACAGATTTGGGGAAAAATTCAGATCCTACTAACTGATTTGTGGAACACACCAAGATCCAGCAATACACCAAGTGGAATGACTCACCTGAAGCCCCTAGGACTGGTTGACATAGTTCTCAGCACTCTGCATGCTCCCCAAAAGTATCTCACATGAGCCTTTATAGACAATGAGCATAGGCTTCTACAAAAGGCACACAGAAATCCCCAGAGACTGCACATGATATCAGCAGCCAGGTCACCTCTGCAGAACTGGGAAAGGATGCGCAACATTGATAAATTCAGAGTACTGTACTGAGAAAGGAAATAGGAAATACCTGGTCCAGTTTTGCAGGTAGAGAGAAGGAAAAAATTTTCAGACTCTCCCCCACAAAAAGTAACAAGAGAAGTGGAGCAGAGTATTTGTTTTTTTAAAATGTCTGAGATACACCACCAAAATCTCTTGCTGATATGAGTGGTGGAGGTGTTTTTCTTCTGAAACTAGTCAGTAAAGACTGGAGAAAGCGATTGCTTTGTTAACTGCAAAGAAAGCAACACCAGAGTTTTTTTTCTTAATGAAGAAGAGGTTCCAGTAAGAAGGCAACAGCATAGGTGGCACTGTGAGATTCTCCAAACATGAATTCCCAAAAAGACTCTTACTTTCCTTCCACCACCCCGCCCCCCACTGCCAGCCGAACCAGTCCAAGGCCCAGAGACCCTCAGTCCCACACAAGGCTGGCTATAGCAGCCTCCCAGCTGCTGCTGCTCCACTATAGGCGGCCCCAGCCCTGGGCACACAGAAATTCCAGCTCCCTCCCTGGCTACAACATCTCACCCAGTGCCATGCCACCCCCTGTGGAGGGCTTTGGATACCACCTTGTGGAGATATGGGTTCCCTTGCTGGTTACACTGATCCACCCAACACTCAGTCACTACCAGCTCCCACCCTGACTGGGCTCCCAGCCCAGCAGCCCAGTGATCGCTCCTCAGAGTTTCAGCTCCCCACCCTGGGTTCTGGGTCCCTGTCCAGACCTATTTCAAGCCACCATCGCCCAGGGAGGCTCTAGGCACCCACCCCTCAGAAATACGAGCTCCATTTCTGGCTGAAGTGCCCTGTGTGGGGCACAAAGTCGCTGTCACTGCTCACCACCTGCCCTTTGGAGCTTGGGACCCGCTCTGGCTGAGGCACCCAGTGTGCAACCCCATGGTTGTGTAAGGGAACAGTATATCTTAAGGAGGTGCTGATCAGACACTCTCAGCTCCAGAAGAAGGAACTCCCAGCTCCCTCCTTCACCCCAGCCACTGGTGGCACACCAGATCCAGTGCCCACTCTGCCGCTGATCTCCGGTACCTTACACGCCACCACAACCCATCATAGTGGATTGGTCACGGACCCGGACGAGTGGGGAGAAAGGACGGGTGGGGAAAAAGGATCCGGGAAAGAAGAGCTGCCCACCTCAGCCATTTTCCAGGCAGAGATTTGCATTGCCCTGCCCACAAAGGAGCAGCCTCCCCCTTGGTTTCTAAGGTAACATCACTAAATAGGAGACAAAAGCCCCTCCCATATGCTGAATCAGATACAGGCAACTCAACATCACAGACCTCTCAGGCAACAAGCTAAAGGAACAAACCCAAGCTGGGAGTAAATATATTTGGCTGCAATGAAAGCAAAGGGAAGAGGCTAGAGATCAGAGTTGAAGAGACTTCAATTACTCAGGAAAGATTCCAGAGCTAGTCTGGTTTCTTATTTTGACTTTCAATTTTATCATTTTGACTGTTTGTTTTGCTCACTTTTGTTTGCTTTTTTATTTACAATACCTGTTTGTGTTGGGGGAAAATGCATCAAAAGGCATGATTTTATTGGACTGGCTTTGTGTGATTACCAGTATGCTTCAGGGAATTTTGTTTGTGTGTCTGTTTTTCACTCATTCCAGGTCTTGTGTCTCTTTTTTAACCATTAGTTGGTATGTATGTATGAAAGCTCCTTTGTGCTTTCACCCTACTCTCCTTCTAACTTTCTCTTGACCCCCCCCCCCATTCTTCCATTATTTTCCTTATTCATACCTCCTTTGTTCCAGGGTCCAAACCTACACACCACTGCATGGACAGATTGTAAGGTAGTGGGAAATAGCTTCCAGTGTGCCCATACACCTGTTGGTGGATACTGGGATCAATAGATAGATTCTGAATCACAGCATCCCCCTCAATTAAACCTAAAAAATGCAAAATGTACAGCCCACACTCCAGACTCAAAAGTGAAAAAAGCCAGAGGACACTCATAAGGAAGAAACAGGAGATTGAACAAATGAAGTAAAAGCAACCCTAACATCCTGGAAAAATGGAACTAAAGAAGAGGAGGGAAAGGGGGAGAGAGAGAAAAATCCACACGAAGGAAGAAAAACCCAAAAGAAGCATATGGGTCTCTCCCAGACTCCTGGGAGGGCATACACTGAAAAAACTGACTATGGAATGCAAACAATGAAGAGCCCAGAATGATTGGTCTCAAACTACAAACCTAGATATCAAGACATTAATAGAGAGATTGAAAAGAATTGAGAGAGACAAGAAGAAACTAAGAGGGAGTTGATAACTGAGATAACAGTAATAAAGAATACTGTGAAGGAAATAAATAACAAACTGATAAGAATGGAAAGCAGAATTAGCCAAATAGAAAAAAGAATCTCAGAGCTTGAGGATCAAAATATAGAACTAACCCAAACAGTCAAAAACATAGAAAACAAGCTTAAAAAGACAAAACAAAACCTTCAAGAGATGAGCGATTACTTCAAGAGAAAGAACCAAAGAGTAATTGGACATTCTGAAACAGAAAGAGAAACAGAGGCCACCTTGGAACAAACATTCCATGAGACTATTATTTTTTTTGAGTTGGAGTCTCACTGTCACCCAGACTGGAGTGCAGTGGACACTCCTGGCCACCGCAGCCTCGACCTGCAAGGATCCAGCAATCTTTCTGCCTCAGCCTTTTAAGTAGTTGGAACTACAGATGCACACTACCGCACCTGGCTAATTTTTTATTAATTGTAGAGATGAGGTCTCGTCAAGATGCCCAGGTGGGTCTTGAAACCATGGGCTAAGGCAAATCACTCACCTCAGCCTCCCAAAGGTGTGAGATTACTGATTGAAACACCAAGCCTGGCTTCCATGAGGAAACTTCCCTCATCTCAACAGTGACGTGAAAATTCAAACACAAGAGATTCAGAGAACCCCTGCAAGACAACAAATGAGAAGACCAACCCCCAGACACATAATAATTTGCCTAAACAAAGTAGGTATAAAATAAAAATCTTAAAGGCAGCAAGAGAAAAAGGCCAGATCACCTACCATGGAAGACCAATTACAATAGCAGCAGATTGATCTACAGAAACCCTGCAGGCTAGGAGAGCTTGGAGCCCTACCTTCAAAGTTCTAAAAGATAAACAATTTCAACCAATAATAACCTACCCAGCCATGCTAAACTTCATCAGCGAGGGAGAAATAAAATATTTCCCAGATATCTAATCCTTAAGAATTTATGTTCCCACCAGACCATTTCTACAAAAAACACTTAAGAAAGTACTAAACACAGAAGAAAAGGAAAAAAGAACAATAAGGTTCTTCACAAGAGTACAGGAAAAGGAGTAAAACACACACAAACCAACCCCCAAACCAAAAGAAAGACAACAAACAAAGAGGATCAACAGCAACAACTCTATAAGAACTTTATGATAGGGACCAACTCTCACATTTCAATAATTAGCCTAAATGTGAATGGACTAAATGCACCACTGAAAAGACATAGAATGGCAAAATGGATGAAATATCACCAGGCAACAATGTATTGCCTTCGAGAGACCCATCTCACCAGAAAGAATACATACAGACTCAAAGTAAGATGATGGGAAACAAATTTCAGGCCAACGGGACACAAAAGAAAAGCAGAGTCGTGATCTTAATTTCAGACAAAATACAATTATGCTATCATAAATTTTAAAAAGATACAGAAGGCCACTACATAATGATAAAAGGTTCACTCCATCAACAAGAAATATCTATCCTAAATACATATGCACCCAACAGAGGAGCACCAAATTTCATAAAGCAGCTTCTATGTAAACTAAAGAAACATATCAACTCTAACACTATCATAGCTAGGGACTTTAATATCCAACTCACAACCCTAGACAGATCATCAGGACAAAAAATCAGCAATGAGATCCAAAACCTCAATGTGACTCTTGACCAAATGGACTTAATTGATACCTACAGAACACTCCACCAAACGACCACAGAATACACATGCTACACATCACCACATGGAACGTACTCTGAAATCAACCACATACTTGGCCATAAATCAAGCATAAACAAATTTCAAAAGATAGAAATTTTGCCATGCACCTTCTCAGACCACAGTGGAATGAAAATAAACATCAACAACAACAAGGTTCCCCCCAAACCCACAAAGACATAGACAATAAATAGCATGATGCTAAACAACTCTTGGGTCAACAATAAAATCAAAAGAGAGATTAAAAGATATCTGGAGACAAATGAAAATGAAGAGACATCTTACCAAAATCTCTGGGATGCCATGAAAGCTGTAGTAAGAGGGGAATTCACATCTCTACAAACGCACATGAAGAAAATGGAAGAATTACAAATTAACAGACTAACAAGTCATCTTAGAAAGCTAGAAAAACAAAACCTCCAAAACCCTAACTTCAGCAGAAGAATCCAAATCACCAAAATAAAAGTCCAAATTCGGGACATAGAAGACAAAAAGATAACACAAAAAATCAATAAAACAAAAAGCTGGTTCTTTGAAAGGATAAACAAGATCAATGATACCCTAGCTAGACTGACCAAGGAAAAAAGAGAAAAAGCCCAAAAACTACAATCAGAAACACAAAAGATGAAGTCACATCTGACCCTGGAGAAATACAAAAGATCATTAGAGACTAATGTACACTTGTATGGAAACAAACTTGAAAACCTTAAGAAATGGAAGACTTTCTGATATCACAATCTGCCTAGGTTGAAACAAGAAGAAATCGAGATCCTAAACAGACTAAGAGCAATCAAGGAAACTGACTATGTAATAAGAAAACTACCTACAAAAAAAAAGGCCTGGACCAGATGACTTTCCAGCAGAATTCTATAAGCCATTTAAGGAAGAGCTGAAACCAATCCTACAAAAAGTATTCCAGGCGATTGAAAAAGATGGAAGCCTCCACAAATCATTTTATGAAGCTAACATCACATTGATACCCAAGTCAGGTAAAGACCCAGGAAAGAAAAAGAACTACAGGCCAATATCTTTGGTGAACATAGATGCCAAATTCTCAAAAAGATCCTAGCAAACCAGATTCAACAACATGTCTCAAAAATCATCCATCATGACCAAGTAGGCTTCATCCCTGGGATGCAAGGCTGCTTCAATAGTCACAAGACAATAAATGTAGTTAAATTCATCAACAGACGTCAGAGCAAAAACCACATAATTATATCATTAGATGCAGAAAAAGCTTTTGATAAAATCCAGCACCCCTTCTTGATAAAAACCCTTGAACATCTAGGCATACATGGAACATACCTCAAAATAGTAAAAACCATCTATGAGAAACCCACAGCTACATACTCCTAAACAGAAAAAAAATTGGATCTATTTCACCTGAAAACTGGAACAAGACATGGATGCCCACTCTCTCTCCTCCTGTTCAATATAGTATTGGAAGTCCTGGCTAGAGCAATCAGAGAAGAGAACGCGATCAGGAAGTCCTGGCTAGAGCAATCAGAGAAGAGAAGGCGATCAGGGGTATCTAAATAGGAAAAAAGGAAGTCAAGTTATCTCCCTTTGCAGAAGACATGATTGTGTTCCTTGAAAAACCCAAGAGAATCTGTCAAAAACCTCCTTACACTGATGAAGGACTTTGGCAAAGTCTCAGGGTATAAAATAAATGTGCAAAACACAATCACATTTCTTTACAACAATAATAAACAAACAGAAACCCAAATAAAAAGCACAATCCCATTCACAATAACCACAAAAAAAATGAAATACCTTGGCATCTTCCTAAACAGAGGCGTGAAAGTCCTTTACAATGAAAACTACAAAACACTGCTCAAAGAAATCAAAGATGACACAAACAAGTGGAAAAATATCCCATGCTCATGGATTGGAAGAAATAACATTGTGAAGATGTCCATCTTACGTAAGGCAATCTACAGATTTAATGCAATACCCATCAAATTACCAGCAAAGTTCTTCTCAGAAATAGAAAAAACAATACAGGAATTCATGTGGAAACACAAACAACCAAGAATAGCCAGAACAATCTTCAGCAATAAAAAAAAAACAAAGCAAGAGGTATCACACTACAAGACTTCAAACTTTACTATAAAGCTACAATCATCAAAACAGTTTGGTATAGGTACAGGAACAGACATATAGACCAATGGAATAGAATTGAGATTCCAAAAGCAAAACCTCAATTTCTCAATCAACTCATCTTTGACAAAGCCTCCACTACCTACCACTGGGGAGAGGAGAGCCTAAACATGCAGAAGACTCAAACAAGACGCCTATCTATCCCCCTACACAAAAAAATTAACTCTAAATGTATCAGAGACCTAAATGTAAAACCTCAATCTATAAGAACCCTAGAAAATGCAGGACACACCATTATGAAAATTGTAACGGGCATCCAATTCGTGAACAAAATCCGGAATGCACAGGTCATAAGATATAAGATAGACAAGTGGAACCTCATTAAACTAACAAGCTTCTGCAAAGCCAAAGAAACTATCAAGAGAGCAGGGAGACAGCCCACAGACTGGGAAAAAGTATTTGCCAACTCCATGTCTGACAAAGGTCTAACATCTTGCATCTGCAAGGAACTCAAACATGCTGAAAAGAAAAAAACAAACAACCCCATTTTAAAGTAGGCAAAAGATATGAACAGACACTTCTCAAAGCAAGACATCTGAATGGCCAACAGACACATGAAGAAATATTCAACCTCATTGATCATCAAGGAGATGCAAATCAAAACCACACTGAGATACCACCTAACTCCAGTCAGAATGACAATTATCAATTACTCAAAAAATAACAGATGCTAGAGAGGATGTGGTGAAAAGGGAACACTTCTACACTGTTGGTGGGAGTGTAAACTAGTGCAACCTCTATGGAAAGCAGTGTGGTGATTCCTAAAAGCTTGAAATATCAACCTCCTATATGACCCCACAATACCCTTACTGGGAATATATCCTGAAGAACTCAAATCACTCTATCAAAAAGATACCTGCACACAAATGTTTATCGCAGCATTGTTCACAATAGCAAGAACCTGAAACCAACCTTGCTGTCCTTCAAAAGAGGACTGGATTTTTTAAATGTGGTACATATACATGATGGAATACTATGCAGCCATAAAAAAGAACAAAATTTTGAATTTCACAGCAACCTGAATTGAACTAAAGTCTATAATACTGAGTAATCTCTCACAGAAACAAAGATCTGAATATCACATGTTCTCACTTCATATAGTGGACCTTGAACATCTATCATAATACTAAAAGGAAAGGACTGACAGTGGTGGGAAACTATGAGGGGTTGGGGAAGGGGAGGGAGGTGGAACTAATGGTAGTGAATATCTGTCTGAGGATGGGGAGACACCCCTTATCAACAAGGGTGCCTGAACGATGCATATTTGTATACCTAACCCTTAACTGTACCCCACAATTTTAAAATAAAAAATACATTTAAAAAAATGAAGAAAGAAGAAAAAATAACACCATCAAGATAAAAAAAATAAATATGACTAACCCCAAAGAAATAATGAAATATAAGTTACATGACATACATTTTAAAATAACCTTTTTTAAGAAGCTCAGTGAACCACAAGAAAACACAAATGGAGAACCCAATGAAATCACAAAAACAATTTATGAACACAATAAAAAGTTAAATTAAAAGATAGAAACCATGAACAAGAGCAAAACAGAATTCTGGAGCTGAGGAATACAACGACCAACAAAAAATTCAGTAGAGAATTTTAACATAAGATTTGATAAAGCAACTGAAAGATTCAGTTAACTTGAAAAATGATAATTTAATTACCCATCCATAAAAGAAATATATTTTTAAAACATAAAAAGGAATAGAAAGCTTACATGGTTAAAATATACAATGAGGAAAAACATTATCCCTTCAATAAATTATGTTGTGAAAATTGAATCTCCAATTGCAAAAGACAAAACTTGGACTCTCATCTTGCACTAGTCACAAAAATCAACTTAAAATTGATGAAAGACTTAAACATAAGATCTGAAATTATAAAACTATAAAAGAAAACATAGAAAAAAGTCCTTGAGATTGGTCTTGGCAAAAATTTTTGGATATGATGCCACAACACAGGCAGCACATGTAAAAATAAACAAGGAAAACTACATCAACATAAAAAGCCTCACAGTGAAAGAAACAATTAAAAAAATGAAAAGGCAGCCTATAAAATGAAAAACAAATGTGCAAACCATACATGCAATAAGTGCTTATTATATAAATATTAAAATCTCATTCAATTCAGTAGCTAAGAACCAAATAACTTGATTTTTAAATGGGCCAAGGTCATGAATAAACATTTTCCAAAATGAGATGTGCAAATAACCAATAGGTATATGGGAAGGTGCTAAACGTTGCCAGTCATTAGAAAAATGCATATTATCACGGGTTTGGAGACTCAAGCCATAATCCCAGCCCTTTGAGAGGCTGAGGCGAGTGAATTGCCTGAGCCAGTGAGTTCAAGACCAGCTCAGGCAACTTGGTGCGACCTTGTCTCTACAATAAATCAAAAAATTAGCTGAATGTGGTAGCATGCATCTGTACTTCTGGCTCCTTGGAAGACTGAGGTGGAAGGATCACCTAAGCCCATCTGGTTGATGCTGGGGTGGCCGTGAGCATGCCATTACACTCCAATCAGGGCGACAGAGTGAGACTCCAACTTTAAAAAAAGAAATAAATAAATAAAAATGCATATTAAAAACACAGTGGAGGGTTACAGGAAGATGGCAACGGCATAGGTGGATTTGTGAGACTCTCTGAACGTGAGTTCCCAAAAATACTCTTATTTTTCTTCCTGCAGCCCCCTGCCCACTGCTGCCACACTGGTATGAGGCCCAGGGACCTTCAGTCCCATGCAGGGCCAGATATTGCAGCCCCTGGCTGCTGCTGCTCCACTATATATGACTCCCGCCTGCATGGGAGTCCCAGATCTTGTCTCCCTCCATGGCTATATCATCTCACCCAGCACCCAGCACCAAGCTACTGGTCACCCAGGGAGGCTCTGGGCATCCACCCCTCAGAGATGCCGGTCCCATTTCTGGCTGAAGTATCCTGTGAGGGACCAAGGACCACCACCTGTCCTTTGGAGCTTTTGAGCTCTGGAGCCCTGGGCCCACCCTGGCTGAGGCACTCCACGCATGACCCCAAGCTTGTGTAAGGGAACAGAACCTCAAGCTTGTGTAAGGTGCTGATCGGAGGCTTCCAGCTCCAGAGGAGGGAACGCCTGAGCCTCTCATCCACCCCAGCCTGCTGGTGACACCCCGGATCCAGCGCCCAACTATGCAGCTGATCCCCGGTGCCTCTCGTCCAGAGACCCAGATGAGTAGAGAGAAAAGATCCCTGAAAGTGAAGCTGCCACCTCGGCCATTCTCCAGGCAGATTCGCATTGCCCCGCCCACCTATCAGAGTCTCCACCTCGGTTCCTGAGGTAACGTCATTAAACAGGAGACAAAGCCCCTCCTCTACACTGAACAGACAGAGACAACTAAGTGTCACAGACCTCCCAGGCAGCAGGCTAGCTTTCTGCAACAAAAACAAAGGGGAAAGGCTGGTGATCAGAGCTCAAGTGGCTTTAGACACTCAGGAAAGATCAGAGCTAGTCTGATCTCTTATTTTGACTTTTGATTTTATGATTCTGACTGTATATTTTGCTCACTTTTGTATGCTTTCTAACTTACACTATCTGTTTCATGATTTTATTGGTCTGTCTCTGTGTATGTTTCATGATTTTATTGGTCTGTCTCTGTGTAGCTACCAATATTCCTTAGGGAATTTTCTTTCTGTGTTTTTTTCACTTCCCTCCAGTCTTGTGTCTCTTTTTCACCTGTTAGTTGGTATGTATGTCTGTTTTCCCTCTCACTCTTCTCTCTTTCTAACTTCCTACTGACCCCCCTTCCTCCATGGTACCTCCTTTTGATCCAGGGACCAAAGCTACATCCCGCTGCATAGACAGATTGTAAGGCAGTGGGAAATAGGTTCCAGTGTGCTCATACACCTGTTGGTGGATGCTGTAATCAGGAGATAGATTCTGAATCACAGTTTCCCCCTCAATTAAACCTCAAAGCTGCAAAAAGTACAGCCTGCAGCCCACACTCCAACATCAAAACTGAACAAAGCCAGAGGACACTCATAAGGAAGAACAGGAGATTATACAAATGAAACAAAAGCAATCATTCCTTCCCTGAAAAACAGATTTAAAGAAGGGGAGGAAAAGGAGGACAGAGAGAAAAATCTACACAAATGAAGAAAAACCAGAAGAATATGGGTCTTTCCCAGACCCCTGGGAGGGCAGACACTGAGAAAACTGACTTCGGAATGCAAACAATGAAGAGGCCCCAGAATGACTGGTCTCAAACTACAAACCTAGATATCAAGACATTAATGTAGAGATTAAAAAGAATTGAGAAGAGACAAGAAGAAACTAGGAAAGAGCTAATAACTGAGATAACAGTAATAAAGAACACTGTGAATGAAATAAATAACAAACTGATAAACATGGAAAACAGAATTACTCAAGCAGAAGAAAGAATCTCAGAGCTGGAGGACCAAAATATAGAACTAACCCAAACTCTTAAAAACACAGAAAACAAGCTCAAAAAAAAGAACAAAACCTTCAAGTGATGAGCGATTACATCAAGAGACCCAACCTAAGAGTAATTGGCCTACCTGAGGCAGAAAGAGAGACAGAGACCACACTGGAACAAACTTTCCATGAGACCATTCAAGAAAACTTCCCTTATCTAATCAGTGATGAAACAATTCAAACAAAAGAGATACAGAGAACCCCTGCAAGACAACAAATGAGAGGACCAAATCCTAGACACATAATAATTCGCCTAAAAAAATAGGCATAAAAGAAAAAATCCTAAAGGCAGCAAGAGAAAAAGGCCAGATCACCTACCATGGAAAACCAATTAGAATAGCAGCAGATTTATCTACAGAAACCCTGCAGGCTAGGAGAGCATGGAGCCCTATCTTTAAAGTCCTAAAAGATAAACAATTTCAACCAAGAATAACCTGCCCAGCCAGGTCAAGCTTCAACAGCAAGGGAGAATTAAAATCTTTCCCAGATATTCAATCCCTAAGAACTTACATTGCCACCAAACCACCTCTACATGAAACACTTAAGAAAGTACTAAACACAGAAGAAAAGGGGGGGAAAAGAACAACGTTCTTCACAAGAGTACAGGAAAAATAATAAAATACACATGAATCAACCCCAAAACCAAAAGAAAGACAAAAAACCAAGTAGAAGAACAGCAAGTCTATAAGAACTCTATGATAGAGATGAACTCTTACATTTCAATAATTAGTCTGAATGTGAAGGGACTAAATGCACCACTGAAAAGACATAGAATGGCAAAATGGATAAAATATCACCAGGCAACAATATACTAACTTCAAGAGACCCATCTCACTAGAAAGGACACGCACAGACTCAAAGTAAGAGGATGGGAAACAAATTTTCAGGTGAATGGAACACAAAAAGAAGGAGGAGTCATGATCCTAATTTCAGACAAAATACCATTTAAGCTATCAAAAAGTAAAAAAGATACAGAGGGCCACTACATAATGATAAAAAGTTCACTCCACCAACAAGAAATATCTATCCTAAACATATATG
>NW_007253435.1:27556-28093 GCF_000164805.1 Carlito syrichta
ACAAGCCACCTAAGGAAGCTGGAAAAGCAAGACCACAAAAACCCTAATTTCAGCAGAAGAATCCAGATCACCAAAATAAAAGCCCAAATCCAGGACATAGAAGACAAAAAGACAATACAAAAAAAATCAATGAAACAAAAAGCTGGTTCTTCAAAAGGATAAACAAGATAGATGGTTCCCTACCTAGAATGACCAAGAAAAAGAGAGAAAAAAACCAAATAAGCACAATCAGAAACACAAAAGATGAAGTCACATCTGACACTGAAGAAATACAAAAGATCATTAGAGACTACTATGTACACTTGTGTGGAAACAAACTTGAAAACCTCAAGGAAATGGAGGACTTTCTATCATCACACAACCTGCCTAGGTTGAAACAAGAAGAAATTGAGACCCTAAATAGACCAATAACAATCAAGGAAATTGACTATGTAATAAGAAAACTACCTACAAAAAAAAGCCCTGGACCAGATGGCTTTCCAGCAGAATTCTACAAGACATTTAAGGAGGAGATGATTCCAATCTTACTGAAGGTAT
>NW_007253435.1:28311-29779 GCF_000164805.1 Carlito syrichta
CACATTTCAAAAATCATCCATCATGACCAAGTAGGCTTCATCCCTGGGATGCAAGACTGGTTCAACATTCGTAAAACCATAAATGTAATTAAATACATCAACAGATGTCAAAACAAAAACCATATGATTATATCATTAGATGCAGAAAAAGCTTTTGATAAAATCCAGCACCCCTTCTTGATAAAAGTCCTCGAACATCTAGACATACGAGGAACATACCTCAAAATAGTAAAAGTCATCTACAGGAAACCCACAGCCAGCATTCTCCTAAATGGACAAAAATTGGAACCATTTCCCCTGAAAACTGGAACAAGACAAGGATGCCCACTCACCCTCCTGTTCAATATAGTATTGGAATTCCTGGCTCAAGCAATCAGAGAAGAGAAGGCAATCAGGGGTATCCAAATAGGAAAAGAGGAAGTCAAGTTATCTCTCTTTGCAGACGATATGATTGTGTACCTTGAAAACCCAAGAGAATCTGTCAAAACCCTCCTTACACTGATAAAGGACTTTGACAAAGTCTTGGGATATAAAATAAATGTGCAAAAGACAATTGCATTTCTTTACACCAATAATAAACAAATAGAAACTCAAATAAAAAGCACAATTGCATTCCCAATAGTCACCAAAAAAATGAAATACCTTGGCATCTTCCTAACCAGAGACGTGAAAGACCTCTACAATGAAAACTACAAAATTCTTCTCAAAGAAATCAAAGATGACACAAACAAGTGGAAAAATATCCCATGCTCATGGATTGGAAGAATCAAAATTGTGAAGATGTCCATCTTACCTAAGGCAGTCTACAGATTCAATGCAATACCTATCAAATTACCAGCAACATTCTTCTCAGAACTAGAAAAATCAACATAGGAATTCATATGGAAACACAAACAACCAAGAATAGCCAGAACAATCCTCAGCAAAAAACAAGCAAAGCAGGTGGTATCACATTACTAGTCTTCAAACTTTACTATAAAGCTACAATCATCAAAACAGCTTGGTAATGGTATAGGAACAGGCATATAGATCAATGGAATAGAATTGAGATTCCAGAAGCAAAACCTCAATTTCTCAACCAACTCATCTTCAACAAACCCTCCACCACCTACCACTGGGGAGAGGAGAACCTATTCAGTAAATGGTGCTGGGAAAACTGGTGGACCACATGCAGAAGATTGAAACAGGACCCCTATCTATCCCCACACACAAAAATTAACTCCAAATGGATCAGAGACCTAAATGTAAAACCTCAAACCATAAGAACCTTTGAAAATAAAGGACATACCCTCATGGAAATTGGAACTGGCATCCAATTCTTGAACAAAACCCAAAACCCACAGACCATAAGAGATAAGATAGACAAGTGGGAGCTCATTAAATTGACAAGCTTCTGCAAAGCCAAAGAAACCATCAAGAGAGCAGGGAGACAGCCTACAGACTGGGAAAAAGTATTTGCCAACTCCAG
>NW_007253436.1:0-3275 GCF_000164805.1 Carlito syrichta
TAAATGGAATGAAATGTAGTGAAATTGATTCCATAGGAGTGGAATGAAGGGAAATAAAGAGGAATGGAAAGGAATGAATGGATTGGAGAGGAAAGAAAGGAGAGGAATGTAATTGAGTGTAATGAAATTGGAAGTGAGAGAAATAGAAAGGAAAGGAATGGAATGGAATGGAATGGAAAGGGATGAAATGGAGTCCAGAGGAATGGAATGGAATGCTGAGGAATGGAATGGAGAAGAATGGAATGGAGTGGAATGGAATGGAATGGAATGAGGGGAAAGGAATGGAGAGGAATGGAATGGAGAGGAAAGGAATGCAATGGAATTGATTGGAGAGAAATGGAGAGAATGGAATGAAATGGAGTGCATTGGAATGGAGAGTAAAGGAATGGATAGGAATGGAGTGGAAGAAAATTGAACGGAGAGGAATGGAGTGGAGATGTATACAATGGAAGGGAATAGAGAAGAATTCAATGGAATGGACAGGACTGGAATGGAATGGTTAGGAGTGGAATGGAGTGAAATGGAAAGAAATGTAGACGAATCCATACGTAAGGAATGGAAAGGAATTTTAAAACATTGAAAGGCATTTTGAGGAATGGAATGGACACGAATGTCATAAAGAGAAAAATAATGGTATGGATGGCAGAAGAGTGGAATGGAATTGAGTGATATGGAATGTAATGGAGAGCAAGGGAATGGAGAAGAGTGGAATGAACTGGAATGCAATGGAGTGCAATAGAATGGAATGGAATGGAAAGGAATGGAATGAAATGGAGAGGAATGGAATAGAATGGAATAAAATGATGTTGAGAGAAATGGAATGGAATGCTAAGGAAAGTAATGCAATGTAGTATAGTGAAATGCATTGAAATGGAGAGCAATGGAATGGAGAAGAATGGAATATAGTGTAATGAAGTGCAATAGAAGGAAGAGGAATGGAACAGAAAGGAATGGAATGGAATGATAAGAATATAATGGAATAAAGTAATGAAATGGAATGCGGAGGGATGGAAGAGAGAGGAATGGAATGGAGTGGAATGGATTGGAATTTAATGGAATGGAACGTAATCGAATGGAGAGGAATTGATTGGAAAAGAGTGGAAGGAAATGCAATGGAGATGAATTAAATGGAATGGAATAAAAAATAGTGAAAATGAAAGGAGACAAATGGAAAGGAGTGAAATTAAGAGGAATGGAATGGAAAGGAATGGAAAGGAATAGAATGGAGAGAAATGCAATGCAGAGGAATGGAATGGAGTGTAGTGGAATGGAATGGAATGCAGAGGAATGGAATGGAATGGAAAGGAGAGGACTGGAATGGAGAGGAATAACATAGAATGGAATAGAGAGTAATGGAAGGAAGAGGAAAGGAATGTAAAAATATAGAAAGGAATTTAGAGTAATGGAATGGAGAAGAATGGGAAGGAGAGGAATGGAATGGAAGGGATTGGATAAGAATGAAATGGAATGGAGAGTAATGGAATGGAATGGAGAAGAATGGAATGGAGAAGAGGCAAACGGAATGGAATGGTTAGAAATGGAATGGAATGGAGTGGAATGGGATCAAAGGTAAAGGAATCCATTTGTAAGGAATGGAAAGAAATTGAAATAGATGGAATGTTATTTAGAGTAATGGAATGGAAACGAATGTAATAAAGAGAAAAGAAATGGAATGGAATGCAGAAGTGTGCAATGGAATGGAGAGATATAGAATGGAACGGATAGGAAAGGAATGGAGAAAAGTGGAATGGAATGGAATGCAACGGAGAGGAACGGAATGGAAAGAAATGGAGAGGAAGGTAATGTAGGGGAAGGAATGGAGAGAACGGAATTGAAATGAATGGAATGGATAGAAATGGAATAGAGTGAAAAGGAAAGGAGAGGAACAGAGTAGAATGGAGAGGAATGGAATACAAGCGACTAGAATGGTATCAAGAGGAATGGAATGGAAAGGAATGAAATGGAATGTTGATGAATGTAAGGAATGTAATATACTAGACGGCATTGAAATGGAGAGGAATGGAATGGATAGGAATGGAACAAAAGGGAATGGAAACAAAAGGAATGGGTAGGAATGGAATGGAAAGTGTTGAAATGGAATGGAATGGAAGGAAGAAGAATAGAATTGGGAGGAATAGAATGGATGGGAATGGAATGGATATGAATTGAACGGAGAGAAAAGGAGTGAAAAAGAATACAATTGAATGAAATGGAGAAGAGTGGACTGGATGTAATGCAATGGAACGAAGATGAATGGAATTTAGAGGAATGGATTGGAGAGAAATGGAATGGAATGAAGACGAGTGGAATGGAATGAAATAGAAAGGAGAGGAATGGAATAGAAAGGAATTGATTGCAGAACAAAGGAGAGGATGGAATGGAATGGAGTGCAATGGAATGAAGAGGGATGTAATGGAGAGGAATGGATCAGAGAGGGATTGAGGGATAGGAATGGAATGGAGTAGAATGGAATGGAATGGAGAGAATGAAATGGAGAGGAAAGGAATGAAGTGGAATGTAATGTAATGTAGAGGAATCCAAAGGTAAAGGATGGAAAGGAATTTAAAAACATGGACAGGAATTTACATGAATAGAATGAAAACGAATGAAATAGAGAGAAAGGAAGGAAATTGAACGCAGAAGAGTAGAATGAAATGGAAAGAATCGAATGTAATGAAGAGGAACGGAATGGAGAAGAATGGAATGGAATGGAATGCAAGAGAGGTAAAGGGAATGGAATGGAATGGAGAGGAATGTAGAGGAATGGAATGGAATGGAATGAAATAGAATGAAGACTAATAAAATGGAGAGGAATATAATGGAGTGGAATGGAATGGACTTGCATTGAATGGAGAGGAAAGGAGAGGAAAGGAATAGAAGGGAATGGAAGGGGGAGAAATGGAATGGAAATGAATGCAATGGAATGATGACGAATAGAATGGAATGAAATGGAATGTAGAGGAATGGAATGGAAAGGAATTATTGCAGAACAAAAAAGAGGAATGGAATCGAATGGAGTGCAATGGAATAAGAGGAATGGAATGAAGAAGAATGAATAGGAGGAGAAATCTATGAATAGGAATGAAATGGAATGGACTAGAGTAGAATGGAATGGAATGGAGAGGAATGGAATGGAGAGGAAAGGAATGGAGTGGAACGGAGTGGAATGGTGGTGAATGCAATAGAATGTAATATTGGAGAATGCATTGAAACAAAGAGGAATGGAATGGATAGCAATGGAACGGGACAGAATGCAATGGAGAGGAAGGGAGAGG
>NW_007253436.1:4235-5108 GCF_000164805.1 Carlito syrichta
GAATGGAATGGAATTTAATATAGTGGAATGCAATGAAATGGAGGGGAATGGAATGGAGTGGAATGAATGGAAAGGAATGGATAGGAATTGAATAGAATGGAAGGAAGAGGAATGGAATGGAGAGAAATGGAATGGCGAGGATTGCAATGGATTGGAATTGAATGGAGTGGAAAGGAGTGGAAAGGAATGCAAAGGAAAGCAGTGGAGAGGTATGGAATGGAATGGAGTGGAAAGGAAAATAATGCAATGGAGAGGAGTGGATTGGAATAGAATGCAATGGAGAGGAATGGAATGGAGAGGAATGGAGAGGAACGGAATTTAATCGAATGGAACAGAGAGAAATGGAATTGAATGGAATGGAGAGAAATGGAATGATTGGAATGGACAGGAATGAAATGGAGAGTAATGGATTGGACTGGATTTGAATGGAGAAGAAAGGAGTGAAAAAGGAATGGAATGGAATGGAGAGGAATGGAATGGAGTCGAATGGATTGGAATGGAGAGGAATAGAATGGAATGCAATGGAGTGGAGATGAAAGGAACGAAATGGAATGGAGTGGAATGGAATGAAATGAACAGGAATGAAATGGAGAGGAATGGAAAGGAGCAGAATGGAATGGACAGGAATAAAGAGGAATGGAATGGATTGGAATGGAATGGAATGGAATGGAGAGCAATGGAATTGAATGGAATGGACTAGAAAATAAAAAATGTAGTGGACAGAAATGAAATGGAGAGGAAGGGATAGGATAGGAATGGAATGGAATGGAATGGAGAGGAAAAGTGTGGAAAGGTATACAATGGAATGGAATAGAGAGGAATGGAATGGAATGGAGTGGAATGGAATGTATTGGTTAGGAATGGAATGGAGAG
>NW_007253436.1:5809-6222 GCF_000164805.1 Carlito syrichta
CAGAGGAAAGGAATGGAGTGGAATGGAATGGAATGTAGAGGAATCCAGTGGTAAGGATTCGACAGGAAGTTAAACAGATAGAATGGAATTTGGGGAATGGAATGGAAGCGATTGTAATGGAGAGAAAAGAAAGGAAATGGAATGCAGAAGAGTGGAATGGAGTGGAGAGAAATGGAATGTAATAGAGAGGAAGGAAATGGAGAAAATGGAATAGAATAAAATACAATGGAGAGCAAAGCAATGCAATGGAATGGAGAGAATTGGAATGGAATGGAGAGGAATAGAGATGAAAGGAATTCAATCGAATGGAATTAAGAGAAATGGAAAAAATGGAATGGAACGAAATGGAATGTAGAGGAATGGAATGTATTGGAACGTATTGGAAAAGAATGGAATAGAGAGGATTGTCCTGG
>NW_007253436.1:6242-7273 GCF_000164805.1 Carlito syrichta
ATTGGACTGGAGAGGAATGGAATGGAATGCAATGGATTGAATATGAAAGGAATGGAATGGAATGGAGTAGAATGGAATGAAATGGAAAAGAATAAAATAGAAATGAAAAGGAGCAGAATGGATGGAGAGAAATGGAATGGAATGGAACGGAATGGAGACTAATGGAATTGAATGGAATGGACTGGGAGACAGAAATGAAATGGACAGAAATGGAAAGGAGAGGAATTGAATGTAGAGGAATGGATTGGAATGAAATGGAGTGGAGTGGAAAGAAATGGAGAAGAATCAAATGGAGTAAAATGGAATGGAATAGGAAAGAATTGAATGGATTGGAGAGGAAGGTATTGCAATGGAAAGTAATGGAATGGAAAAGAATGGAATGGAGAGTTATGGAATGGAGAGGTATAGAATGGATTGGAATGCAATGGAGAGGAATTGAATGGAGAGGAATAGAGATGAAAGGAATTCAGTCGAATGGAATTAAGAGAAATGGAATAAAATGGAATGGAACGAAATGGAATGCAGAGGAATGGAATGTATTGGAACGTATTGGAAAGGAATGGAATAGAGAGGATTGTCCTGGAATGGAGAGGAATGGAATGGAGAAGAATAGAATGGAGAGGATTGGAGTAGAATGTAATAGAATGAAATGGAAGGGAGAAAAATGAATTGAAAGGAAAGGAGTGGAGTGGAATAAAATGGAGCAGCATGGAATGGAGAGAAATTGATTGCAATGGAGTAGAATGGAATGAAATGGAGAGAAATTGATTGGAGAGGAATTAAAAGGAGAGGCATGGAATGGAATAGAACTGAATGGAATGGAATTAAATGTAGTAAAATGTTATGACGAGGAATAGAATGGAGGGAAATCAAGAGGAACGTAATGGAATGAATGGAATAAAAAGGAAAGGAAGGGAATGGAATGCAGAATAGTGGAATGGAATGGAGACAAGTGGAATTAAGTGAAGAGAAAGGGAATTGAGAGGAGTGGAATGGAATATTATGCAATGGAGAGCAATAGAATGTAATGC
>NW_007253436.1:8017-11444 GCF_000164805.1 Carlito syrichta
ATGCAATGGAGTGCAATAGAATGGAATGGAATGGAAAGGAATGGAATGAAATGGAGAAGAGTGGAATAGAATGGAATGAAATGGTGTCAACAGAAATGGAATGGAATGCTAAGGAAAGTAATGCAATGTAGTACAGTGAAATGCATTGAAATGGAGAGGAATGGAATGGAGAGGAATGGAGTGCAGTGTAATGAAGTGGAATAGAAGGTAGAGGAATGGAAAAGAAAGGAATGGAATGGAATGAAAAGAATACAATGGAATACAGTAATGGAATGGAATGTGGAGGGATGGAAGAGAGAGGAATGGAATGGAGTGAAATAGATTGGAATTTAATGGAATGGAACGGAATCGAATGGAGAGGAATTGACTGGAATAGAGTGGAATGAAATGCAATGGAGATGAATTAAATGGAATGGAATGGAATAAAAAATATTGAAAAGGAAAGGAGATGAATGGAAAGGAGTGAAATTAAGAGAGGAATGGAAAGGAATGGAGAGGAATAGAATGAAGAGAAATGGAAAGCAGAGGAATAGAAAGGAGTGGAGTGGAATGGAATGGAATGCAGAGGAATGGAATGGAATTGAAAGGAGAGGACTGGAATGGAGTGGAATAACATGGAATGGAATGGAGAGTAATGGAATGGAAAGTAAAGGAATGTAAAGATATGGAACGGAATTTAGAGTAATAGAATGGGGTAGAATGGGAAGGAGAGAAATGGAATGGAATGGAAGGGATTGGATAAGAATGAAATGGAATGGAGAGTAATGGAATGGAATGGAGAAGAATGGAATGGGGAAGAGGCGAACGGAATGGAATGGTTAGAAATGAAATGGAAAGGAATGGAATGGAGTGGAATGGGATGAAAGGAAAAGGAATCCATTTGTAAGGAATGGAAAGAAATTGAAATAGATGGAATGTTATTTAGCGTAATGGAATGGAAACGAATGTAATAGCGAGAAAAGAAATGGGATGGAATGCAGAAGTGTGCAATGGAATGGAGAGCTATGGAATGGAATGGATAGGAAAGGAATGGTGAAAATTGGATGGAATGGAATGCAATGGAGAGGAACGGAATGGGATGAAATGGAGAGGAATGTAATGTAGGGGAAGGAATAGAGAGGAAGGGAATTGAATCGAATGGAATGGATAGAAATGGAATAGAGTGAAAAGGAAATGAGAGGAATGGAGTGGAATGGAGAGTAATGGAATACATGCGATTGGAATGGTATCAAGAGGAATGGAATGGAAAGGAATGAAATGGAATGTTGATGAATGTAAGGAATGTAATATAGTGGATGGCATTGAAATGGAGAGGAGTGGAATGGATAGGAATGGAACATAAGGGAATGGAAACAAAAGGAATGGTTAGAAATGGAAAGGAAAGTGTTGAAATGGAATGGAATGGAATGGAAGGAAGAGGAATAGAATTGGGAGGAATGGAATGGATGGGAATGGAATGGATAGGAATTGAACGGATAGGAAAGGAGTGAAAAAGAATAGAATTGAATGGAATGGAGAAGAGTGGAATGGATGAAATTCAATGGAATGAAGATGAATGGAATGAAGAGGAATGGAATGGATGGAAATGGAATGGAATGAAGACGAATGGACTGGAATGAAATAGAAAGGAGAGGAATGGAATAGAAAGGAATTGATAGCAGAACAAAGGAGAGGAATGGAATGGAATGGAGTGCAATGGAATGAAGAGGGATGTAATGGAGAGGAAGGGAACGGAGAGGGATTGAGGGATAGGAATGGAATGGAGTAGAATGGAATGGAATGGAGAGGAAAGGAAAATAATGCAATGGAGAGGAGTGGATTGGAATAGAATGCAATGGAGAGGAATGGAATGGAATGGAGAGGAATGGAATGTAATGGAGAGGAAGGGAATGGAGAATAGTTGAATGTAATGGAATATAATGGAGAGCAATGGAATGGAATGGAGAGGAATGGAAGGGAATGGAGAGGAATGCTGAGGAATTGAGATGAATGTAATGAAATAGAGAGAAATGGAGTAAAATGTAATGGAAAGGAATGGAGAGGAATGGAATGGATTGGAATGTAATGGAGAAGAATGGAGTGGAGAGTAATGGCAAGAAATGGAGAGGAATGGAATAAAGTGGAATCGCATGGAATGGAGTGGAATGGAATGGAGTGAATGAAATGGAGAGGGATGGATTAGAAAGAAATGGAAAGTTGACAAAAGGATTGGAATGGAATGCACTAGAATGCAATAGGCAGAAATGGAAGGAGGAGGAATGGAATGGGGCAGAATTGAATGGAAAAGAATAGAATGGAATGGAATTAGTTGGAAAGGAATGGAATGGAGATGAATACAATGGAGACTAATGGAAAGGCGAGGATTAGAATGGAGAGGAATAGAATGGAGAACAATGGATTTGAAAGGAATAGAATGCAATGGAGTAGAATGGAGAGGAATGGAATAGACAGGAGTGGATCGAAATAGACTGCAATGGAGAGGAAAGGAATGGAATGGAGAGGAAAGGAGCTTAATCGAATGGAATGCAGAGAAATGGAATTGAATGGAATGGAATGGAATGGAAAGAAATGGAATGGAGAGAAATGGAATTGAATGATTTTAGTGGAGAGGAATAGAGTGTAGAGGATTGGAATGGAGATGAATGTATCAGCCTGGATTTGAATAGAGAGGAAAGGAGTGGAAAGGAATAGAATAAAATGGAATGGAGAGGAATGGAATGGAGTGGAATACATTGGAATGGAGAGGAATGGAATGGAATACAATGAATTGGATACGAAAGGAATGGAATAGAATGGAGTAGAATGGAATGAAATGGACAAGAATAAAATAGAGAGAAATGGAAAGGAGCAGAAAGTATGGAGAGAAATGGAATGAAATGGAACGGAATGGAGACTAATGGAATTGAATGGAATGGACTGGAAGACAGAAATGAAAGGGACAGAAATGGAAGGGAGAGTAATTGAATGGAGAGGAATGGATTGGAATGAAATGGAGTGGAGTGGAAAGGGATGGAGAAGAATCAAATGGGGTAAAATGGAATGGAATGGAAAAGAATTGAATGGATTGGAGAGGAAGGTATTGCAATGGAAAGTAATGGAATGGAAAAGAATGGAATGGAGAATTATGGAATGGAGAGGTATAGAATGGATTGGAATGCAATGGAGAGGAATTGAATGGAGAGGAATAGAAGGTAATGTAGAGGAATTGAAAGGCAAGGAATGGAAAGTAATGGAAAGAGATCGATTGCAAATCAGAGGAATGAATGGAGAGGAATGGGATAAAGGGGAATGATATGGAATAGAATGAAGAAGAATGGAATGGAATGGAGAGTAACGGAATAGAATGAAATGGAGAGGAATGGAATAGAGAGAAGTGGATTGGAATGGAATGCAATGGAGATGAATGGAATGGCATGGAGTAGAATGG
>NW_007253437.1:0-346 GCF_000164805.1 Carlito syrichta
TTTTTTTTTTTTTTTTTTTTTTTTGCTTAAGAATTGCTTTTTAACATAGCACAGATCTCAGCTACATTGTGCAAATTTTCCAACTAGGTCAGCACCTATAGCTTTTTTTTTTCTATTTGTGGTAAAGAACGTTTAACATGAATCTATTCTCTGAACACAATTTTAAGTATTACAGTATTTATATACAATGTTGTACAACAGTTCTCCAGAATTTGTTCATCTTGTATCACTAAAATTTATATCCCTTGAATAAGATCTCTCATTTCCCCTTCTCTCAGCAGCTGGCTATCCTCTGTTTCTATGAGTTTTAATAATGTTGAATCCCACCTATCTATCCTCTGTTTCT
>NW_007253437.1:727-17569 GCF_000164805.1 Carlito syrichta
AATTAATGGTCATGGTATGTAAACACAATGAAATATTATTGAATGTGATTAGTGTCCTTTTAAGAAGGCAAGAGAAAATGTATTATTCTTTCTCTGCTCTTTACCATGTGAATATGCAATTAGACAAGAAATCTGAAAACTTGAAGAAAGTTCTCATTAGACATTGAATCTGTGGGTGTCTTGATTTTGAACTTTCCAGCCTCCAGAACTGGGAGAAATAAATTTTTTTTGAGTCATCCAGTCTTTAGTAATATGTTATGGCAGCTATAACTGATTAAGATAAAAGATTTTCACTCCTGTGGTTTTCAACTGTAATGACTTTTCACTTATTTCTGCTTTAATTTCCTTGAGACTTCTTTTTATCTTTGTCTAGATAACTTTTTAAAAATCAATTTTATTTATCTTAAAAAACCCAAACTCCTGGTTTTGTTGATTGTTTCAATTGCTTTTGTAGTCTCTGTTTCATTTAATTTTGCTCTTATCTTTATAATTTCTCTAGGTGTAAAGTCATGTGGTTTATTTGAGATCATTCTTCTTCTTAGTACAGGTGTTTATTGCTATAAATGTATCTCTTAGTATTGGTATGTTGTCTTTATTTGTCTTGGGTTGTCTTCTAATTTCCCTTTGATTTCTGCTGTATTCCAATGATTGTTCAAGAACATGTTGTTTAATTTCCACATGTATGTACATTTCCCATTTTTTTCTGCTATTGATTTCTATCTTCATTTTTATTATGGCAGAAAAGTATACTTAGTATGGTTTCAATCTTTTTATATTTGTTAAGACTTTTTAAAAACATTTTTAAATTTTAAGATGTGAGGCACACTTCAGGGTTAGGTATACAAACGTTGATTATGCAGGTACCCTTGCTGATGAGGTAAGCCCCTCCCTCCCCTAGCCATTTCCCTCAGATGCCAATCCCAACCCTCCTTCCCTGACATTTCCCCACTACTACCAATCTCTTTCTTATAGTTTTATGATAGTTGTTCAAGCTCCACTTATGAATGAGAACATGTGATACTCTGTTATTGTTTCTGTGATTGATCACTGAGTATGATCGACTCTAAATCCATCCAAGTTGTTGCAAAGTTCTTATGTTTGTTCTTCTTTATGGCTACATAATATTCCATTGTGTATATGTACCACATTTTTTAATCCAGTCCATCTTCGATGGGCAGAATTGTTGGTTCCATGTTTTTGCTATTGTGAACAGACCTGCAACAAATATACATGTACAGGTATCTTTTTTGTAGAATGATTTGAGTTCTTCCAGGTATATTCCCAATAGGTGAATTGCAAGGTCATATGGAAGGTCAATTTCTAGTTCTTTCAGAAATCTCCACACTGTCTTCCAGAGAGGTTGTACTAGTTTGCATTCCCACCAACAGTGTAGAAATATTCCTTTTTCTCCACGTCCTCACCAGCATCTGTTGTTGTTTGTTTTCTAATGATGGCCATACTTCCTGGGGTTAAGTGGTATCACAACGTGGTTTTGATTTACATTTCTCCGATGATGAGTGAGGCTGAGCACTTTTTCATATGTCTGTCAGTTGCCTATATTTTGCTTTTGAGAAGTGTCTATTCATGTCTTTTGCCCACTTTTTAATGGGGCTGTTTGTGTTTTTCCTTTTGGCACATTTGCGTTCCTTGTAGATCCTACACATTAGGCCTTTGTCAGATATACAGTTGGCAAATATTCTTTCCCATTCTGTTGGTTGTCTCCCTGCTCTCTTGGCACTTAGGGTTCTGATCAGGAATTGGCTGCCAGTTCAATTTCCATAAGGGTGTGTTAAGACTTATTTATTTCATGATCTAGCATGTTATCTATCTTGATGAATGCTCTGGGTACATGAGAAGAATGTGTATTCTGCTCCTCTTGGGTGGAATGTTCTCTATATGTCTCTTAGGAATATTTGGTCTATTACATTGTTTGTATCTGCTGTTTCCTCATTGATATTCTGTCTGAATGTTTTGTGGATTATTTTATCACTGTATATTTCTTCTTTGAATCTTCCAATGTTTGCTTTATATGTTTACATGCTTATATATTGGAGGCACATATTTATAATTATTAGGTGCAATATATTTATAATTAGTATATCTTCCCTTATATTGATTCCTCATTAATTTCTGTCATTTTTGTATAAGTGATTATCTATGGTAGTATGCTTCAATTTCTTTTATTGTTTGTTGTATTGGTTGTAGATTTTTAAATTAAGGTCACCATGGGGCTTTTCAATAACATCTTATAACCAAATATTTTGAATTGATTACAAAACAACTCCAATTTAAAAAAAAAAGCAAAGAGAATACTAAAAAAAACTCTACAGTTTAGCATGATCTCCCTTGCTTTTTGAATTTTTGCTGTTTCCATTTATAAATTTTTATGCTATCTGCCTCTGAAAAGTTATTGTAGTTACATTTTTGATAGGTTTGTCTTTTAGTCTTCCTGTTAAAGACCTGAGTGGTTTACACACTGCAATTATAGTATTAGAATATTCTGTAACTGTGTGTGTACTCACTATTACCAATGAGTTGTATATCTTCAGGGGATTTCTTATTGTTTTCAATCTGAAAAAAATGTCATTTTCTCTTAGATTGAAGAACTCACTTTAGCATTTCTTGTAGGACTGATCTGGTATTGACAAAATCCCAGACATCTGACTGAAAAAGTCTTTATTTCTCCTTCATGTTTGAGGAATATTTTTACTGAATATAATATTTTAGAATGAAAAGCTTTTTTGTTTTTTGGGTTTTTCTTCAGCACTTTAAATATGACATCTAGTCTTTTCTGGCCTATAAGGCTTCTGGTAAGAAGCCTACTATCAGACATATTGAAGCTCCTTTTCATGGTATTTGTTTCTTTTCTTTTGCTGCTTTTAGGATCATTTCTTTGTATTTGGCCTTTGAGAATTTAATTATTAAATGCCTTGTGATAGTCTTATTTGGGTTGAGACTTCTTGGTGTTCTATAATCTCCTTGTTGTGATCTATCTCTAGGTTAAAAAAGTTTTCTGTTATTATATCTTTGAATGTACATTCTACCTCGATCTCTCTCTCTCCTCTTTTAGACCAATAGCTCTTACATTTGTCCTTTTGAGGCATGTAGTTTTTTTTTTATTCTTTTTTCTTTGTGTGTGAAAATGGCCTGTCTTCAAGCACAATAATTCTTTCTTCTTCTTGATCAATCCTGCTGTTGACAGTCTCTGATTTTTTTTTTAGCTTGTCAGTTGAATTTATTATTTCCAGATTTCCGTTTGCTTTTTTAAAATTGTTTCAATTGCTTTGTTAAATTTCTGTGATAGAATTCTAAATTCCTTCTCTGTCATCTTGAAACTCATTCAGTTTCCTCAAGACAGCTATTTTGAATTATCTGTCTAAAAGGTCACATATCTCCATCATTCTGGGATTGTTCACTGGTGACTTATTTAGTTTGTTTGATAAGGTCATACTTTTCTGGATGTTCTTGATGCTTGTTGATATCCACCAATATCTGGACACTGAAGAGTTAGATATTTATTCCAAATTTAGCAGTGTGGACTTGTTTTTAGCTACCCTACTTGAGAATGCTTTGTACATATTCAAAAGGAATTGACTGTTGTGATCTAAGCCTGTGGTCAGTGTAGCCATATCAGCACAAGAGGCACTCCAGACACAGTAATACTGTCCTCTTGTAGGTTTTTAGAGGTGCCACCTTGGTGGGCTTGGATAAAATTGAGAAGAATTTCCTGAATTACCAGGCAAATTTTCTCATTCTCTTTCCTTGCTTTTCTCTGATCAGAAGGAATCACTGTGCTGGGGTGCCTGGAGCTGAGGAGGGACAAAATGAACACTCCCATGGACACCACAAGTGGTACTGTGTTGGGTCACACCTGAAGTCAGCATAATACTAAGTTTTCCCTAGGGTTATGGAAACTAATGCTTGGCTACCACTGATGTTTATTCAAAGCCCAAGAGCCCTTTAGTCAGCAGGTGGTAAATACTATCAGGACCCCGTCCTTTACTTTAGGACAGTGGACTCCCTTCTGACCCAGAGTTGGTCTAGAAATGTTGTTGGGAAGCTAAGGCCTGGAACTGGGAACTCCAGAAATCTGCTGGGTGCTTTATTTTACTGTGGAGAGTCTCTCCCTGAGCTGTTCTGACTGGAGTTGAAGGAAGGGTGACACAATTACTCTTGGCCAGCAGAGTTGATGTGTTACTGGGCTATGTACACCCCCCGTCCACTGCATTCAAGTCCAGTACAGCACAAGGACTTGCTGAAGTAATGCAGGTCTTGTGAACTGACTGCCTCAAATTTACTTTCAACTCTGCCCACTTTAGTCAGCCAGTGGTGGAGTCAACCAGTTTTCTCCTGCCAGGGCTTATCTAAATGCTCTTTCCATGGACACTGGCAGAATGTTGCCATATGTTGAGTTCTACTGTAGCAGGGCAGCACTGATTTCCAATGCAAGGTTTCACAAACACTGTCACTTTACTCTCTCTCTCTCCCAAGCACATAAACTTTTCTTCTGCATTGTGCTGCTGGGGATTGGGGAAAAGGTGGTGTAGGCACTACAAGACTATCTTATCTACCCTCTTCAACACCTCTGTCCTTGCTATTATGCTAAAACCAGGTACTATGATAAGTCATCTGACTTTTTGGATCTTATGAAGGTGCTTTCTTAGATGGATAGTTGTTCAATTTGGTTTTCCCTTCAGTGGGATAATTGCTAGGTGGGGGGTTCTGTTGGGTTGTCTCACTCCCATAAATTGATCCTTTTATCATTATATAATGACTTTCTTAGTCTCTTGTTATTGTCTTTGTTTTAAAGTGATTTTCACTTAAAATACGAGTAGCCACCACTGCTCTTTTTGGTTACCATTTAAATAGACTATTTTTTTCCATTCTTATACTTTCAGTTTATGTGTGTCCTTAAATATAAAGTACGTCTTTTGTACTTTATATCTTGGATCTTGGTAACAATTTAACTTCAATGTCATATATGACTCTATATTTTTACTTCCCTCCCATATGTTATCGATGTCACTATTTACATCTTTTTTATATCATGTTGTATATTCATTACCCAATTCATTTTTTTATTAATCAATAATTTTTATTATGGTTTTGTGAGGTACAGTTAAGGGTTAGGTGTACAATTATGTTTCATTCAGGCACCCTGTTGATAAGAGGTGTTTTCCCATCCCCAGACAGATATTTGCTACTATTAATTCCATCCCCCTCCCCCCCATAGTTTCCCAGTACCGTCAGTCATTATCTTATAGTATTACATTGGATGTTCAAGGTCCATTATATGAGTGAGAACATGTGATACTCGGATCTTTGTTTCTGTGAGAGGTCACTCAGTATTATACACTCTAGTTCCATCCAGGTTGCTGCGAAATTCATGATTTTGTTCTTTTTTATGGCTGCGTAGTATTCAATCTTGTATATGTACCACATTTTTTAAATCCAGTCCTCTTTTGATGGACAGCATGGTTGTTTCCAGGTTCTTGCTATTGTGAACAATGCTGCGATAAACATACGTGTGCAGGTATCTTTTTTATAGAGTGATTTGTGTTCTGCAGGGTATATTCCCAGTAGGGGGATTGCAGGGTCATATGGAAGGTCAATTTTTAGAGCTTTTAGGAATCGCCACACTGCTTTCCACAGAGGTTGCACTAGTTTACACTCCCACCAACAGTGTAGAAGTATTCCCTTTTCACTACACCCTCTCAGCAGCTGTTATTTTTTGAGTTGTTGATAATTGCCATTCTGACTGGAGTTAGGTGGTATCTCAGTGTGGTTTTGATTTGCATCTCCCTGATGATTAGTGAGGTTGAACATTTCTTCATGTGTTTGTTGGCTGCTTGGATGTTTTCTTTTGTGAAGTGTCTGTTCATATCTTTTTCCCATTTTATAATGGGGTTGTTTGTTTTCTTCTTTTCAGTATGTTTCAGTTCCTTGTAGATCCAGGATGTTTAGCCTTTCTCAGACCTAGAGTTGGCAAATACTTTTTCCCAGTCTGTAGGCTGTCTCCCTGCTCTCTTGATGATTTCTTTGGCTTTGCAGAAGCTTTTCAGTTTAATAAGGTCCCACTTGTCTGTCTTCTCTCTTATGAACTGTGGGTTCCAGGTTTTGTACAGGAATTGGATGCCAGTTCCGATTTCCATGAGAGTATTTCCTTCCTTTTCTAAGGTTCTTATGGTTTGAGGTTTTACATTTAGGTCTCTGATCCATTTGGAGTTAACCTTTGTGCGTGGGGATAGATAGGGGTCCTGTTTCAATTTTCTGCATGTGGTCAGCCAGTTTTCCCAGCACCATTTACTGAATAGGTTCTCCTCTCCCCAGTGGTAGGTAGAGGGGGCTTTGTCGAAGATGAGTTGGTTGAGAAATTGAGGTTTTGCTTCTGGAATCTCACTTCTGTTCCATTGATCTATATGCCTATTCCTGTACCAATACCAAGCTGTTTTGATGATTGTAACTTTATAGTAAAGTTTCAAGTCTGGTATTGTGATACCACCTGCTTTGTTTTGGTTTGTTTGCTGAGGATTGTTCTGGCTATTCTTGGACGTTTGTGTTTCCATATGAATTCCTGTGTTGTTTTTTCTAGGTCTGAGAAGAATTTTGTTGGTAATTTAATAGGTATTGCATTGAATTTGTAGATTGCCTTAGGTAAGATGGACATCTTCACAATGTTGATTCTTCCGATCCATGAGCATGGGATATTTTTCCACTTGTTCGTGTCAGCTTTGATTTCTTTGAGCAGTGTTTTGTAATTTTCATTGTAAAAGTCTTTCACATTTCTGGTTAGGAAGAGGCCAAGGTATTTCATTTTTTATGTGGCTATTGTGAATGGAATTGTGTTTTTTATTTGGGTTTCTGTTTGTTATTGGTGTAGAGAAATGCGATTGTCTTTTGTACATTTATTTTGCATGCTGAGACTTTGCCAAAGACCTTTATCAATGTAAGTAGGCCTTTGATAGATTCTCTTGGGTTTTCAAGGTACACAATCATATCATCTGCATAGAGAGATAACTTGACCTCCTCTTTTCCTATTTGAATACCTCTAATTGTCTCCTCTTCTCTGATTGTTCTAGCCAGGACTTCCAATACTATTTGAACAGGAGGGGTGAGAGTGGGCATCCTTGTCTAGATCCAGTTTTCAGGGGAATTGGTTCCAATTTTTGTCCATTTAGGAGTATGCTGGTTGTGGGTTTCTCATAGATGGCTTTTACTATTTTGAGGTATGTTCCCCGTATGCCTAGATGTTCAAGGGTTTTTATCAAGAAGTGGTGCTGGATTTTATCAAAAGCTTTTTCTACATCTAATGATATGATCATGTGGTCTTTGTTTTGACAGCTGTTGATGTATTTAATTACATTTATGGTTTTACGAATGTTGAGCCAGCCTTGCATCCCAGGAATGAAGTCTACTTGTCATGGTGGATGATTTTTGAGACGTATTGCTGAATCCAGTTTGCTAGGATCTTATTGAGAATTTTAGCATCTATATTCATCAAAGATATTGGCCTGTAGTTCTCTTTCTTTGTTGGAGCTTTACCTGGTTTGGGTATCAATGTGATGTTGGCTTCATAAAATGATTTGGGGAGAGTTCCATCTTTTTCAATCACCTGGAATACCTTCAGTAGGATTGGTATCAGCTCCTCCTTGAATGTCTTGTAGAATACTGCTGGAAAGCCATCTGGACCAGGGCTTTTTTTGTAGGAAGTTTTCTTATTACGTAGTCGATTTCCTTGATTGTTATTGGTCTATTTAGGGTCTCAATTTCTTCTTGCTTCAACCTAGGTAGGTTGTGTGATATCAGAAAGTCCTCCATTTCCTTAAAGTTTTCAAGTTTGTTTCCATACAAGTGTACGTAGTAGTCTCTAATAATTTTTTGTATTTCTTCCGGGTCAGATGTGACTTCATCTTTTGTGTTTCTGATTGTGCTTATTTGGTTTTTTTCTCATTTTTTCTTGGTCACTCTAGCTAGGGGACCATCAATCTTGTTTATCCTTTCAAAGAACCAGCTTTTTGTTTCATTGATTTTTTGTATTATCTTTTTGTCTTCTATGTCCTGGATTTGGGCTTTTATTTTGGTGATCTGGATTCTTCTACTGAAATTAGGGTTTTTGTGGTCTTGCTTTTCCAGCTTCTTTAGGTGGCTTGTTAGGTTGTGAATTTCTGCTCCTTCCATTTTCTTCATGTGTGTATTTAGGGATATAAATTCCCCTCTTACTACAGCTTTCAGGGCATCCCAGAGATTTTGGTAAGATGTTTCTTCATTATCATTTGTTTTCAGGTATCTTTTGATCCCTGTTTTGATTTCATCATTGACCCAGGAGTTGTTTAGCATCATGCTGTTTAGTGTCCATGTTTTGGGGGTTTTGGGGGGACTTTGTTGGTGTCAATGTTTATTTTTATTCCACTGTGATCCGAGAAGGTGTTTGGTAGAATTTTGATCCTTTACATTTGCTTATGCTTGATTTATGGCCGAGTATGTGGGCAATCTTAGAATATGTTCCATGTGGTGATGAGTAGAATGTGTATTCTGTGGTCATTGGATGGAGTGTTCTGTAGGTATCAATTAAGTCCATTTGGTCCAAAGTCACATTGAGGTTCCGGATCTCCTTGCTGATTTTTTGTACTGATGATCTGTCTAGGGTTGTGAGTGGGGTATTAAAGTCCCCAGTTATGATATTGTTAGAGTCAATATCTTTCTTTAGTTTATCAAGAATTTACTTTATGAAAGTTGGCACACCTATGTTGGGTGCATATATGTTTAGGATAGATATTTCTTGTAGATGAATTGAGCCTTTAATCATTATGTAGGGGCCTTCTGTATCTTTTTTTATTTTTAATAGCTTGAAGGGAATTTTGTCTGAAATTAAGATCACTACTCCTCCTTTCTTTTGTATTCTGTTGGCCTGAAAGTTTGTTTCCCATCCTTTACTTTGAGTCTGTAGGTGTCCTTTCTAGTGAGGTGAGTCTCTTGAAGGCAATAGATTGTTGCCTGATGATATTTTATCCATTTTGCCATTCTATGTCTTTTCAATGGTCCATTTAGTCCGTTCACATTTAGGCTAATAATTGAAATGCAAGAGTTGATCCCTGTCATAAGGTTCTTACAGAGTTGTTCCTCTTTGTTTGTTGTCTTTCTTTGGGTTTTGGAGTTGCTTCATGTGTGCTTTTAATCTTTTGCCTGTACTCTTGTGAAGAATGCTGTTGTTCTTTTTTCTTTTTCTTCTGTGTGCAGTACTTTCTTAAGTGTGTCTTTTAGAGGTGGTCTGGTGGCAGCGTAGGTTCTTAGGGATTGGATGTCTGGAAAAGATTTCAATTCTCCCTCACTAATGAAGCTTAGTTTGGCTGGGTAGGTTATTCTTGATTAAAATTGTTTCTCTATTAGAACTTTGAAGATAGGGCTCCAGGTTCTCCTGGCCTGAAGGGTTTGTGTGGATAAATCTGCTGCTATTCTAATTGCTCTTCCCTGGTAGGTAGTCTGGCCTTTTTCTCTGCTGCCTTTAGGATTTTTCTTTTCATAGCTACTTTGTTTAGGCAAATTATTATGTGTCTGGGAGTTGGTCTTCTCATTTGTTGTCTTGCAGGGGTTCTCTGAATCTCTTGTGTTTGAATTTTTTCATCCTTAATAAGATGAGGGAAGTTTTCTTGAATGATTTCATGAAATGTTCGTTCCAGTGTGGCTTCTGTTTCTCTTTCTGCCTCAGGAAGCCCAATTACTCTTGTGTTTGGTCTCTTGAAGTGATCATTCATCTCTTGCAGGTTTTGTTCTGCCTTTTTGAGCTTCTTTTCTGTGCTTTTGACAGTCTGGGTTAGTTCTCTGTTTTGGTCTTCAAGCTCTGGGATTCTTTCTTCTGCTTGGCTGATTCTCCTTTCCATGCTTATTAGTCTGTTGTTCATTTCCATCACAGTATTCTTTACCGCTGTCATTTCTGACATCAGATCCTTCCTATTTTCCTCTTGTCTCTCCTCAATTTTTTTATTTCTCTCCATTAATGTCTTGATGTCTGGGTTTGTTGCATGTAACCAGTCATTCTGGGGACTCTTCATTGTTTGTGTTCCAGAATCTGTTTTCTCAGTGTCTGATTTCCCAGGGGTCTGTGTAAGACCTATAGTCTTCTTTTGGTTTTTCTTCATTTGTGCGATTTTCCCCCTCCCTACTTTTTCCTTCCCTCCACGTCACCGTCTTCTTTAATTCTGTTATTCAGGGGTAAAGGGATTGGTTTTACTTCTGTTTGTTCAATCTCCTATTCTTTATGTATGTCCTCTTACTTTGTTCAATTCTGAAGTTGCACTGTAAGTTGGAAGTGGTCCTTTTTGCAGTTTTGAGATTTACTTAAGGGGAGAGCTGTGATTCAAAATCTGTCTGCAGGTCCTGGTATTCGCTGACAGGTGTGTGGATAATGTGGAACCCACTTCCCACTGCCCTGGAATCTGTCTGTGCAGCTGTAGGTTTACTCCCTGAAATAAAATGTGGTTAGCAGAGGGGAGAGAATGGAGCACATAGTGGGTTGAAGAGAGGAGTGGAGAGATAGAGAAGTAAGGGGGGAAACAAACGAGTGTGCCAACAAATAGAGAGAGAGGCCTATACCGAAACAGATAAAAACAATAGACCACAGCTACAGACGAACCAACTCTCATACAAAAAAATAAAAATGAAACATATAGTGATGCTAACATACAAGCTAACCAACCACCTTGTTAGTGTGCTGTTCCTCTATACAAAGATATGGTTTACAGAGAGAAGAAAAGAGAAGAAAAGGACAAGGAAAAAAGAAAAAAGGGAACAATACAGTAGGAATAGAATTAAGTCATTAAACTAATAGAATCAATGAAGCACACTCTGAGACATTTCGTTTAAGTCCAATGTCCTTTCAGGTCTGATTTCTAGTTTTCTTTTCAAGCTGGTAAATTAGTTTGCAGTTAGGGTCAGTTGCCCCTGGTCTGCTGTGAAGGACAGTTCAGATTACCCTCATTCAGTACTCTGGTCTATGTCTTTATCAAACTTGTTTCGCCCGTTTCGGTGTTGTTACCTTAAATCGCCAGCAGGTGGTGCTATCTCAGCTGCTCGCCTCAGAGGGGGTGGGACCAGACAGGAACAAGATGACTGCCTGCCTCTGAGCAGGCAACAGGAGCCTTACGCTGGGCGGGCAGGACAGTCTTGGACTCAGGAGAGGTGGCAGCGATCCCAGCAGATCTTCCCTGAATGCATTTGATGTTGATTGCCTCGGGCTGGGTGGCGTGATATACTACCCATTACAGAGGCTGCGGCAGCGGCGGTGACAGCAGCGGTGGCTGGGGGAGGGGCTACAGCGGCAGCGGCACTGTTTGCGCCACAGTAACTATCCAGTCCATTGCAATGTCTCAGCGGTGCCAACGGCCGAGCTCTGTATGAAGAGCAGGTTGCGATGTTGGGGTCCCCAGCCCCCCGAGGCGAGAGTCAGAGACCCACTGCAGATCTCCTTTGCAGAGCGTTTCAGAGACCGGGTTGCCCCGTCGCCATCTTGCCACTTCCTCCCCCAATTCATTTTTTAATTTTTGTCTTTTAAAGTGTGTTAGAATTGCAAGTAGCATACCATTTACAGCATTATATAATGTAATTGCAATATTTATATGCCACTGTTACAATGTTACAGTATTCTCTATTTTTCTATATACAGATGATCTCTGACTTATAATGCTCTGACTTACCATTTTCTTACTGTATGATGATGTAAAAGTGATACATATTTAGTATGCTTCTTGACTTATAATGGAGTTATGTTCCATTGTATGTTGAAGATATTATAAGTTGCAAACAACTTTCAACTTATGATATTTTCAACTTGTATTATTAGGTTTTATCAAAATGTAAATTTCTCATAAGTCAAAGAATATCTGTATTTACCTTGACCAGTGAGTTTTATACTCTCATATCCTTTTATGTTTCTGTTTGACTTCCTTTTGTCTCAACTTAAGAAATTACCTTAGCATTTTGTTTAAAGCAGCTGTAGCACTGATAAACTCAGCTGTTGTTTGTCTGGAATATTCTTTATCTCTTCATCATTCTTAAATGACAGTTTTGCTGGGTGTAGTATTCTTGGTTGCCAATTTATTTTTTCACTTTGAATATATTATTCCACCATCTCTATTCTGCATGGTTTCTGCAGAGAAACACACTAACATATTATAAGGGCCGTTTTGTATGTGACAACTCCTTTTTCTGTTTTGGTCTTATAAGTCTTTATCTTTGATTTTTGCCAATTTGATTACAATGTGTTTCTGTGCATATTTCTTTGAATTTAAGATGTTTTAAGTCCCTTAGGTTTCTTGAATTGGGACATCCATTTCCATTACCCCCATTTGAAATGTTTTCCATCATTATTTTTAAATATAAGCTTTCTATTTCTTTCTTTATCCTCCTTCATGTTTTCTATATTGCATATATTGGTTTGTTAAATAGTATTCCATAAGTCTTGTAGGCTTCTTTTTTTCACTTTTTTTGAAATTCTTTTTTGGTTTTTGCTTTTATTGAAAGAAGTTGGCACACCCAGTCTGAACCAAGAGATTTATTAAAGGGGCAGTTACATGAAGGGACTGTAACCGAGGAAGAGCAAGAGAGAGAGAGAGAGAGAGAGAGAGAGGGACCGAGAGAGAGAGAGAGAGAGAGGGAAGGAGAGAGAGAGTGAGAGAGCCAGCAAGAGAGTGGTGGGGACAGAGAGAGAAAGCAAGAAGGGGGAGGAGGTGTATTTATGGACCTTGCAGGGGCTGGTCAGTGCCATGCCTGGGTCCCATTGGAGGAGTCCATGAGGCAGCATTTTTACAGGGAGAGGTTGTTTGAGCACAGGTTTAAGTTTCACACAGGTGGGCCTTTGTTGTCTTTGGGAGGCAGCGCCATCTTGGGGACGCCCTTCTGACTGTTCTCTGTGCCTTTCATTCCCACCTTTTCTGTTTATTTGGGAGAGGGGCATCGTTATTCTTTCTGGCTGCTTTCTGCTGGATGTGAGCATTGTGGGGTGAGGTGGGGGAAGGGCACAGAACCAGCCAGAATAGGGTCCAGAGATAGGCACTGAAGGTGAAGATTTTTGAAAAGTTTCTTGTAAATGTAGAATGGCGACTTGTTCCGGCCAGTCCTTCAGTGGGTACAAGGGCGGTAGTAACCAACTGTATTGGAGTAGACTGTGGAGGTAAATAGAGAACCTGGAAGAGAACATATCTAAAAGAAAAGTTAAGTGATGTTTAGGGGCAGCACCAGAAGAAGAATCCAGGTGGGGCACAGGTAACATTGACAAGTGATAGTTGAGTTGAAGCTGTGAACAGGGGAATTCCTGATAGTGAGGGGAAATGAACAGTAGGATTTTGTGTGCAAGGGGTGGTAAGATTTTTCATGAATGGTACTGCCATAAATGCTATTGTGAATAAGGCTGCAATAAACATGTATGTGTAGAACCAACTGTGTTGTTCACTGAAAGAAGACTGGATAAAATTGTGGTGTATATATATGATGGAATATTATGCAGCCATAAAGGACAAAATTATGAACCTTATAGCAACTTGGGTAGATTCAGAGTCTGTGATATTGAGTGATTTATTAAAGAAACAAAGAACTGCATGAAATTACTGGATTGTAGCTTAATAAAAGGAATAAAGTCAGGCCTATATTTTGACAATTGTAGGCACTGGCTGATTATTTTTTGTATATAAAACCTATAAGGCCTGAAGTTATTAGCATAACTTTAATAATAAACTTTAATTTTTGTAGCTTTATTATAAGTGGCAGCTTTTGTATTTTTGGATTATAATGGTGACCTGACAGATTGTTTTAGACTATAATTTGAACTAGGCACTTTTTTACATAAAATTTTAAGGGAAATCAGAAATGTTTGGAGACTTGTATTTAGAAAAGAATTTATTATGCCTAGATTTTTTATAGAATTTTTTGTACGTATATTTTTTTAAACTTCCTTATACCATTTTTGATCTCCTTTTTAAAATTTTCATAACTATCTACCTTATTATAGGACAGAAATGTACCATATAAGAGTTACCCTTAGATAAATATATATATGTATATATATTTTTATATTCCTTTATTTTTTGTTTTCTTGCTAAAACTTTATTTGTATACCAACAACCTTTTTGCATTTTTCCTTTGCTTTTTGCTTTCCTTTTTATTTATTTATCGATAACTTTTTATAGTCATAATTTGAATTTACCTTTTAGTAACTGTTAGGTGAAACATTTAGTTTTTGGAACACCTTTAATTCCACTGGAGAGCAGGTTTTAGGAGGAAGAAGTTCAGTATGAGCACAAAGGCTAAAAACGTAGCCTTAGTATTAATTAAGAAATTAATTTGGACCTCAGCCACATTTATATAGACCCAAGAATTCTCTGGGTGGATGGCATATAGAGTGCTACGCTGGGCCATGCCCCTCCCCCTTCAGTCAACAGCCACTATCACTGAGCTAGGTAGTTTTTTTGTTTGTTTATTTGATTTTTACCCCTTCAGGAGAGGCCACACCATCACTTTCAGTGGCTTTGTAGTTCAGGTATTGGACAAAGTTCTGGGGGTTTAGGCTATTAAGAACAATTGTGCTTTAGGTGCCCAGATTGACCACATTTATAGCAGCTGATACCATCCCCTTAGAAGGTTTATCCTTATCAGGCCTTTTTTGAGTGACTGGAGCTTTTGCCTTTAGTGGCAACTGCCAATTTGTTTACCTTTTTTCTGGCTGGTGCTCATTTTGGAGTTTTTATCTTTTTTATGACTTTTTAATGATGTCTATAAGAATGACAGGTTTAAAACCCTTTAGAGTGAACAGACCATGAAGATGTGAAATGATCTATTTTTGCATAATCCTAATTATGAACAGGCAAAATTGTCAAAAATTCTCATGAATTACTAAACAGCAGCCTTAGTCATAAGACGTGGACAATTAAATGAGCATAGTCAAAAAATGTGAGCATTAGTGTTACTTAACATTACAATATAAACTGGGAGTCAGCATACATTACAAGACTCTAAGAGACTTTCCAGCAGTTTTTTACAGGGACAAGCAGTTGATCATGATTTTAGGCAAGGCCTAAACCTTTAGAAACAGACTTATTTTTAACTAACCTGGCCTTTAGCATTTGAAAATGAGAACAGCCTATGTATTTTCTTAGTTGACAGAGAAAGATTATAAAATTATTATTATTATTATTATTATTTTATAGGATTAGAATGAGCCCCTTCAGAATTTACGAAGGAGAACACAGGCTAAGGAATGGAGGGGGAGTGGTCCCCAGAAAGAATTTAAGATAACCGGTAACACTTTTATATGCAGCAGACAATTTTTTACAATCTTAACAACAAAGGGCAGAAATTTTAACAGCGCCAATGGGTTGGGAGAAAACACCGACATAAATAAGAGGAGACATAAGATGACATCAAGAAATATGTGCCAATCAAGTTTTTAAAAGACCATATGTCCCATTAAACAAAGCATAATAACTCAACCAGCTTTTTAGCAGATTTAAAGTGACAGACATACACAGATAAGAGAATGAAGGGTATGGGAAATATTTGCTTTGTCCCCCTTTTGTCATACTTTTCACGAAGATATTTCAGACACCTCTTAGCAATTGATAGGTTGGTATACCCCCAATGCAGACTAATTATGTGGAGCCTTTTTTGTAGCCTCGAGTGTTTACTGAATTTCTTTTACTTTTTTTTCACTAACTTTTACCTAACATGTTCAATAAACTCATACCATTCTTTGACATGCTTAAACCTTTTATTTTTGTTCTATGCTTTCTGTAACCAGCTATTTTATTGTATAACAAAATGTACCATACAAGATTCTTTCCTATATAATTATTATCTTTTCTTTATCCTTTTTTTACTAAAAACATACCTTACACCAACAACTTTCTTTACATTTTTCTTAACCTCGGAGCTCTAATCAAAGCAATAAGTTTATATGCAGCGGAAGGGCTTAGATAGGATCCAATGTGGAACTATTAGGGAAATCCAAAGCTGTACAAAAGGCACCCAAAAGGCACAGTGGTGTGAGTTTTAATTTTTGTCATAATGTCCCTTTCCAATAATGGAGCTGGACACATTGGCATATCAAGGAAAGAGTGTTGAAATATTTTATCTCTCAGAACACATGGAAGTAATGGCATAGTGAGGGGCCTGGATATAATGCCCTGTAACCCCACAACCAAAAGGGGTAAAGGAAGGAGTAGACCAGAAATTTAAGTAGAGCTGACCATGTAGCCCCCATATTAATAACAAATGATATAATCCCACCAGCTACTGATATTTCCACCCTAGGCTTGGTTGGTTTAATGGTTTGTTCCAAAGACATTGGGGCTATCAAGTTAGGGGCGAGTCATCCTGACTGGAGCAAGCCCAAGAGATCTCCTTTTGAGATACCTGGTGTCCCTTAATTACAGCAAGCCTTTGGGCCATGTGCTCTCCTCCGGCTAGGCGAATGAGGCAATCATGAGCCCAATGTCCATGCTGTTTGCATTTGGGACAAGGTTTTGTTGGTGGGCAGGGCTTGACAGTCTTTGGCCATATGCCCATTTTGACAGCATCAGAAACAAACCTGGGAAGGGGGCTGTGTACCCCTTCTGCTATTGGCCATCTGGGGTGGAAGATTATCAGTAGTGGCTTTTTCTGCTAAAGTGGTAGATAAAAGCTAAAGTGCTTCCCGCTTATGTTGGTGGTCCTGTATTTCTTCCTCCTTTTTGTTGTTAAAGATTTTAAAGGCCATGTCTGATAGCTCTAATTGAGGGGTTTGTGGGCCCTTTTTTAATTTTTGGAGTTTGCGCATAATACCTGGTGGTGACTGGGAGATAAAATACATAGCCAGAA
>NW_007253438.1:0-5706 GCF_000164805.1 Carlito syrichta
TAGGATACCAACACATGTTTGTGAATTTGGGGATCAGTCAAATTATAATAGCAGTGAAGACTAATATTTGATCAAGAAATTCTGTGTTTGTATCCATTCATGCTATTGTAAATAGAATGTTTGACTTTGATGATGATGTGTAATTTCACTATTAATATGAGAAGAATAATTCTACCTACTTACAGACAAAAATACCAAAGAAGGAACCATTTTGTATTTGTTTTGACTGAGATTTTATTTCAAACCAAAACAAATTAGAAAACAACTGAAAAATTAATTTTGTCCGAGGCACTCTATGACCATTAATTTTTACTATGGAATATATTCATGAAAGCTACCCCACAAAATAAGCACAAACGTGGTCTCCATTTCTGAGATGGCTAAAAGGAAGTCCAAAGAAATTACATAATTTGCTGAGAATGACTCATCTAGAAAGTCACAGACCATCTCTGCATCTAAGTAAGTCACTGGAGCATGAGTTAGCATTGTGCTATTATTCACACATACAAATTCTAAAATATTTTATATTTAGCAATTCAATAATAGTAGAAGACAAAGCTGAGAGAGTGAAAGACCTCATTTAGAAGTAAGTAACTGCCTCAGACTTCTCTCCACTAACATCCTAAGTGGTCCACTGGGCATTCTGACAAGCATTGCTGTAGTGCAAATGGGATCCAGTTCTGCTCAGGGCTAAAATGGGTCCAGAGCAACAACATAGTTCCTATAAATCAGGGTCCCCCAAAATAGGTTTCCCTCAACAGGGACAGTAGTGCTTCTCTTTTTCAACTGCTAAATTAAGCTATTTGACTCTAGATAACTTCATCTCAGATGATAGAATTTTATGTTAACCTCATTAATTCCATGTTCTGATGTAATTTGTTCCTAAGATTAAAGCTTCCACCAGCTTTTCTGCCTTCTGATTTGGGCAGTCCAAGAAGCAGAAAAGTATAGAAATAAAAAAGATGAAGATGGTGCCTTCTAAATTCCACATAGTTGCATACAGTTGGTGTCACCTAATATATGACAGACGCCAAGGAGCAACTGTCTCCCTGAGGCCTGTGTTAGAATCTGGATTCTACAGATGCCTTCAACCCTGAGCTTAGGAAATTTGGTGTCCTGGATTTTTCCTTTCTGTCCTTACCCTTGGGAGTTCTCCTGGGATAGTCAAGGGTTCTGCTAGACCTACCTTCCAATCCCTGTGGTTTTCTTTACTGAAACTTTTCGTGAAATTATTACTTCCCCAGAGCATGAGGTGGGGCATAGAGTTGCCTACTCTAGACTCAACTCAGTAGGTGCCGAAGGTACCACCAGGAGAGTTGGCCACTGAGGAAGAATAGGACTGATTCCTGTCTGCAGCTTCCTTCTCTCCTGTCATCTCACTTCGGGGATCCACCTGCAGAAACACTTCATTCTACTGATTTCCCTTAGAGCCAGGAACAGAAATACCAAGTCTCCTGGTGGCAGATTCCATGCTTTGGGCCTGGTACCCGAAGACTGTCCCTGCCACCCACCTTTGGAGTCTTGAACCCCAAGACTTCCTGACACCTTCCACTGGATGACCCTGTGACAAGTCATGATGTTACAATAACACCTAAGCATTTGATCATGTATAATGGGAGTTTTCCCTTCAAATCTCTTTGGGCATTTTACTTGTGCCTTCTCGATGAAATAGTACAAAATGCAGGATTCTTTGTCATCTGTGTTCCTGCTGTTGCTATTGGGTAAGGATAAAGCACTGGGAAAGAGTGGCTAGTTGCAAGTGACTGGTATGGAAAACTCTGTCACCTGAATTTACTGGTCACAGGGACATGGTGTCTATTCAAGGTGAGCAGGGGCCACCAAATAAGGCATACATGCCAGGTCACACATGCACTGCGTCTCTGTTGGGAGCCGGCCATGGAGGTTCACTGATTGTTAGGGGATCAGGAGGGCTGTTGACTCTGGGAACACTAGGTGAGACTGGGAGCTGAAGACCCCATTCCCTTCCACCTTGCTTAGCACTATAGCCAGAAAAACTTCTGCACAGTGAAGTATAAACACAATGATGCTGGAAACAGGGGCACCTAACTTTAGAATAGTACTGTCCTTACTTTCCACTTCCCAGTTTGTGGTTTTGGGTTTTTGAATTAATAGTTTGATTCTGAGTCATGTCGAGACGGCTTGTTTCTAGTTTACAAGCGGTATTTGTCATTATAGTTTAATTTTAAATTACTGTGATTGTGTAGTAGTTATGATCACTGAAGTAGTTTTGTATTAAACATAAAATTAAGTTTTATATGATTTAGAAATAAGATTAACTTAGAAATAGGTTTTGCCGGGCTCAATGGCTCAGCCTGTAATCCCGCGCCATTGGGAGGCTGAAGTGAGTGGAATGCCTGAGCCCACGGGTTCGAGACCCACCTGGGCAGCGAGACCTCATCTCTACAATAAATAAAAAAATCAGCCAGGCGTGGTAGCACATGCCTGTAATTCCAGCTACTTGGAAGGCTGAGGCAGAAGGATCGCTGGAGCCCAGCAGGTCGAGGCTGCGGTGGCCAGGAGCGGCCACTGCACTCCAATCTGGCAGTCTGGGCGACAGAGTGAGACTCCAACTCAAAAAAAAAAATAGGTTTTTAGAAACCAGGAAACTAAAAGAAGAAAAACCTCCTACATGAAGGACTGTACACCTGCAGTGCCTCAGGAGGATTACCTGATGAACTTTGCTCAGAAGTGCTTGGTGAACCTTGCTCTGTTCAAGATGGAAGACAGCACACATGAAAGACTTTATATTCCTGAACTTATATTCTTGGATTTATTACTTATATTGACATAATAACGATAGTATAAGTTTAGGTTTATTAATATAGTTAGCATTAAGTAAGGTTATATGATTGTAGAAGCTATAAGTTTTATGTTAGAATATATTTGGTTAAAATCATTATGGTGGTTTTGGGTTTAGGCATTGAGTGATGTTATTTAAAGAACATGTAAAGCTGTAAAACAATTAAGGACACACAACAAACTGGTTTGGGGAACATTAACCAAGCATATGAAACAAAAAGACAATTTGTGGTTGTTCCTCCTCATGCTTGAGAAAACATCTGCTTGAGAGTGGGGGGCATCCTTTGTGCACCTGGACCTGTTCACGTGAAAGGCACATGCTACTCTTTGTGTCCTGTGATGATGACTTTGCAGAATTTGGGGATGGGGATAAAGCCCACTGCTAACTCGCAATAAATGGCATCTCCTCTATTTTCAGAACAGTTGTGCAAGTCTCTCTCTCTCTCTCTCTCTCTCTCTCTCTCTCTCTCTCTCTCTCTCACTCGCTGATGCCATCTCCACCTTCGGAAATCTCTGGACTCCACTGAAACTGAACTCCAGCAGGCCTCCAAGAGAGATAACCAACAAGGAGCAGTTCTGAAAACTTAGTCTGGAAAATTCTTCTGTTGGTGGCCCTGGCACACCTTCCCTTGAGTCAATCCAAGGAGCTTCACACTCTTTTCACCTACAAGTTGCTCTAGTGTATCTCGGCATCTCTCCTTCTCAAAGATTCCTATAATATTTGGCATCCAGCAATCTAGATCCTCTATCTCTCTCAGGTGTACATAAAATCCCAGGAAGCAGTCCTTCAACCTTAAAATTCTCCAGAACCTGTATTTCTAGTGAACATAGCTGAGATGAGTGCTGGGGTGGAGGATGAAGGGAGTTTTCACCTGGGCACAGGAAAACGAACCACCCAACACTTATGGTGCGTCCCTTCTGGTCTCCAATTCCAGAGTGGGCTTGCTTGCTTGAGACCTTAATCCAACTTGGTGGCTTTCTAAGTCCCCTTATCCCTCAACAGGAAAAGGAACTGAATAGTTGTAGCTTCCATAACCTGTGGTTGACAAGGACAAGTGACAAAAGACCTATGCCCAGTAATTTTTGAAGTTCAGAAAATGGTAGCTGTGAGGCAGGTTTGTGCACTGCTTACCAACTTGTCTGAATCTGGTAAGACAGAAAACGGCAACCAGCAAGTGATATGCAGTAAGATTATGCTCAAAGATAGGCAGTATAGGTCAGCAGAAGCCGAGAATCCATTGTGGTTTGATCTCCGATAGCTCAGATGGCTGCCTATGTTGATGGAGTCTTGACTACCCCTGAATGTGGAGCCCCAAACAACAACCTACCTTGGGTTTTTCCTCTTTCTCTGTTTCCTCTACTTCCACTAAAATTCCTCTCACCAGTAACCATTTTATTTTTAATGCATATGCTTGTATCATTCAGTCTTCTGACATGTGTTACATTCTTTTGTGTAGGTATATTTCAATTTGTGTAACATTATTGCATTTTACACCTTATGTTAATTCCTCTCATTTGAAAGCTTCTGATATGTAGTTTGTCATCTTATATGCACATTTCATCTGCTGCTTCCAACTCTGGCACATAAATCTGTATGAGTCTCTGCCACATTTTACCTCTTTGTTGACCCATGGTGGACATTCACATAGTCACTTAGTCACCAATAGCAAATACAATAGCCCTTTATGAACCTATTAGAGAATTTCTACACTAATTTTCACATTTTTCTTTTGATAAATTTCCTCATGAAAATGATGATCAGACATCTCTTTTGTATTGGTTTATACAGTTTTGTTCTTTCAAATGTTCTGTCTTCTTTCAACATTATTCTGAGCAATTTTAGGAGAGACGCTAAATCAAATGTAGTACTAGAGCTACTCTGGTTTTCTTTAGCTTAATCTGTAACTCATAATTCCATCAATCTGAAAAGGCAGTAAAATGCTACTAATTGAACTTGTCATCGCCCTAAAAGACTACCAATTTTAAAATATATACCTTTTTCAGATATTAAAATGGAAAAGACTTACCTTCAAGTTGATTACATTTATATATCCACCTTTTTGTTTTCAACTCTTAGTGTCATATTATTTTGTTCACTTCTTGTAAATTGCAAAGAGCTTAACATTGTCATTTTTTAAATGTATCAGTATGATTATATTTGCCTTTTCACTTGGTAGTTCAATACATTGAAAAGATTATGTAAGTCAGAAAATCATCTTCCCCACTCCTCCAGTTTCTATAAGGTGTAATTTCCCATAAATAACTTCATCTTCCTGCCTCATCTTTTAGTTCTCCGTACAGATTAAGTGGTTATTTGTGACAGGCATTCAGGGAAGGGTATTTTCTGCTTTAGCTTATTTAGTTCTCAATGGAAAACTGGCACAGAGAACTACCTAAGCCAAGAATATTCTGGTTGTAGAGTTTGGGTGGAGGTCTGTACATAAAAGTCTGATCCCTCCCCTTTTATCCTCTTTAAAAGCCCGGGTTGTTTGGAAAATATGCTTTGTTGTCATTTTAAGCTGGCCTTCCTGATCTCCATTTTGTAGTGGCACAGCATAACTTGGGGAGGTCAGAGGCTGTGCCATTCTGACTGTGAATAGATGGGGAAATGTCATTTTACCGTTCACTGTTAAGACATTGCTTTTTGGTGCAAATTTAAGACTGATTTTCTCATCTGATTTTTTTAAGGCTTATCTTCTCATCTGATTTTTTATCGATGTGATTTTTGTGTGTGTTTCCTTTCTTTCAAATCATCTGTTATAACAAACCTAAACTCTATACTGATTATTCCATAACTTATTTAATTTTACTTATTAACATAGATAATATATCTATATATTTTATAAAACATTCCATTTCATAAAACATTTTAACTTCTTAAAATAT
>NW_007253438.1:6111-9840 GCF_000164805.1 Carlito syrichta
TGGGAATTTACCTTGAAATGGAATAGTAGATTTTGAGATCTGTGAGTTGCAGCTTTCTAAGATGACAAATTGTTTTTTTTTTTTTTAATTTATTTATTGTGCAGACGAGGTCTTGCCAAGTTGCCTAGGTTGGTCTAAAAGCTCTGGGATGAGGTATTCCTCTGGCCTCTGCCTCCAAAAGTGCAGAGATTACAGGCATGAAACATCACTCCTGGAAACAAATTGTTTTTCAAAGTGATAATAGCAATACACATTTCTACAGACTGCACATAAAATGCTCTAATGTTCCACATGTGCTCAAATACTTGGTATTGTCAGGTATTATAACATTGGCTTACTAAAAAGGTAAAAATAGCATCTAATTTTAACCTTGCTATGGAATAATCTAAACATTAATTGCATCATTTATTTATATTCATTGATTCTATTTTTTTGTGAGATGCCTTATCACATAAGTAGCCCATAATTCTCAGATGTTTAAAATATTTTAGAATAGTGTATTGGCATTTTTGTTATTAGCATTTATTGGTTTTGTGATTTGTAATATCAATTCCTGGTTCATAAATGGTCTCTCGATCTTTTAAATGGTGTCTATAAAAAAAAAGAAATTCTTAATTTTACATAATAATGTTTATCAATCTTTTATTTTATATTTAGTGTTTTGTGACTTCTTTATCAGATTTTTTTTATCCCAAGAATATATTTCCAAAAAAAACGCACTCATCTATATTTTCTCTCAATAATTTTAAAGTATTGTATATAAAAAGTGTCTCCTTTATTTGTCTTTGGTGAGAAAATGTATCAGAGTTGAGACATAGATCTAATTTAATACTTTATGTAGAGCAATTACTTGCTAAGCTCAATTTACTTAACAGTTCTTTGTTTTTGTATATATAAAGAAGAGTGAAAAAGATGCGAGACAGGAAGACAGAGAGAGAAACAAAGGAAATGGAGGGAGAGATCTGTAAATAAATATACCTATGTACACTAACATTCTAAAGTTCTGAAAAAGTTTGAATCTGTTTTATGTCTTGCAGTTCTCTTTCTCTGGAAAATTTATGCATATCTTGCAAAAAATTTTATTATTTTAATTACTATAACTAATTACAATGTACTATTTTAATTACAATAACTTTCACATAGGTCAAATTCTACCATCTGTATTTTTCTTCAGCTATGTACTCTTTTATGCCTCTTTAATCTTTCATATGATTTGCAAACTCAACTTGTCTTGTTTTACTAAAATCCACTGTTGGGATTTGTACTGCATTTAAAGCATATAACAATTGAGGAAGAATTTAGATCTTTAAGAAAATTTTTCAATCTTCTTGATTGATTTTAGGTATTTGTAAGAATCCCTTAATAAAATTGTATGGTTTTTCCATTCGATTTGTTTGTTTGTTTTTAAGAAACAGGATCTGGCTCTGTCACCCAGGCTGGAATGCAGTGGAAAAATCAAAACTCACTGCAGTCTAGACCTCCTGTATTGAAACAATCTGTCTGACTGGGTCTCCTAAAAAGTCATTAGATTTTTAGTATTTGCCATTGTTGCTCTTCCCACAGGCCTTGAGTCTTCTTTTGTCATGTCCTATCCAACTTTCAAATGTCAATATATGCTTATTTTGTTTTTTTGCCTAATGTCTTTTGCTAAAGCTGAAGAACACTAACCTCCCACATACCACAGGCATAATGCCAGACAATTAACAACCTTCTAGGAAGAGACTTTAACCAAAATCGACAGAAGTTAGTGGAAAAATATCTAAGGTGTTTTGCTTGTGAAAGTTATCAGAAACAACATGTAGTCACCTATGTTATAAACAACAACAAAATTCTGACAAATAGGATAATGAAAGGCAGGGTTCTCGTGCTGTATGCCTGATCACAAGACAATCTCAAAATGTTCTGCGAAAAGCACAACCCTGCACAAAGCCCATCCCAAAGTTATGCAAAAAATTTAAGTGTAAAAAATGACAAACTGTCTTCTTCAAGGACCTCTGCCCAGTTGCTGCCTTTCCAAGCTCAGATTCATGTCATTCTTGTTATTAATTTGTGTCATGAAGGATAAACATCTCAAAACAATTACGTGATTTTCCATAGTTTTCTTTTAAAAAACATTGTTTTACCTTACCTCCCTGAATGCACATATAGTTCATCAGTCACACATATTTCAATTATGATGCTCTATTCTCAAATGAATACCATTTTCTTTTCTTTTTTTTTAAATTTCTTGTTGTTAGAGTGATATGCCATAGAGTTTGTTGCCTACAAATGACATATTTTACACCTATTTCCCAAGTTTCTCAATAAGATAAAGCTTTATGTGATTAATTTATAGGATTTTAATACTTTCAAGTTCACTGAGAATTGTTTTAGAGTTGAACACAACAAACCACTAAGGAAAGTGACTGGATAAGCATGCTTTGCAAGTGGATACTGGTTCCTTTATCATCACTTCCCTACTACCCTTCTGGTGTTGTTCATGCCACTCAAGCAAAATTATTCAAATTATTATCTCAAGGTTTGTATCAGAAAAAACCCTAAACACACATTGGCTATGTTTTCAAGGACCTTCTCAAATTATATTTTTATTGTGATTGAAAATATTCTTGGTTTTCTCAAGTATACACAATTGAGTCTTAGGTGAAGAAAAAATAATCTTCTATTTCCTTCTTTAGAATCTTTATCTCTTTTACAACTTCCCTCACCCCGCTTCGCTTCCCTCCATGCTAAACTAGATGGGGATGTATGGGAGGCCAATTACAAAAAACAAAGTGGGAAACACTGAAGGTCAATGCTGATTTTGGCAATTGAGAAACAGTTCAGCCTTCACCAAGTGTCACCAACATATTCAGAAAGATAAGGGAAGATTGCCAATGCTGGAAATCTTGACATCAAGATAACATCATCTTGTTATAGTGGCTTTCACATTTTTTTACTGTAACCAGTTGTAAGATGTATTAGCCTGGGATGCAGTGCATTCGTGCATGCACACACACACACACACACACACACACACACACACACTCATGCACGTGTGTGCATCAGTTCCATGAAGCAATGCTAAGCCTTCCTACCTGCCACACTTTCTGTGGTAATTCTATTCACTAAGCTATGTGGCTTACTACCCATCAAGTTGATTTTGGAAAAACAACCCATATATCTAGTGAATCCCTCAAGAAATATTAATCTTTTCACCACAAAAAGATAAGCATGGGAATAAATAGACGTGTTTTTATTATTCGATTATACCTTAGTAAAGCTGTGGAGATGGAAAACATTAAAAAGGAAGTTAAATAAATAAACCTTCTAATAGGAAAAATAAATGGGATAAGAGCATCAACTCTCGTTGGCACTTGGCACCACGCCAGGAATTGACATCAGCAGAATTGACGTGTTTAACAATACTTCCGTTTTCCAGAGAAGATGTGTCACTTTAAGAGGCATTAGAGAGAAAACTTATAGGACCCTGAAATTCTGCCTACAGGCCAGAAAACCACAGAAACAGAAAATTAAATGAAAATTTTATGGACTTGCTGGTTTATATCTGAGACTTTCCTTTGATATGAAATTTCATTGGGAAAATTAGATACTGTTGAACATAATTCATCAAAAAGTAAATGTATACTTCATTCATGTAAAGTTTAAACCTGAAAAAGGTAAACAAATGTGTATTTTTAATGTTCCATACATAGTTGGTAGAGCCATAAAGAAAAAGGGAATGATTGACGA
>NW_007253439.1:0-4041 GCF_000164805.1 Carlito syrichta
GGGCAACAGAGTGAGACTCCAACTCCAAAAAAAAAAAAAAAAAGAATGGCTGATCAGCCAAAGAAATGGGAACATCGATTGAGTGCTTAATGACACTAAGGAACAATTATTCATTTTTAGAGTGATAATGACATTGGGGTCTTGTTTTTTTATAGAGTTTTTGTTTTTTGGAAATGATTACTGAAATATTTGTTGATTAAATAAAAGACTTAACCTTGCCTCAAAATAACTCAAAAGCAGAAGGAGGTGAGAGAAGGGGCAAAGAACTATGTCAGTAACTGCCAAATCAGAATGCTGAATATGTGGATGTTCTTTATACTCTACTGTTTTCTCTACTTTTGGACACTTGACATTTTCTGTAATTTAGAATCATGACTAAACAGTGGCCAGTCATATATCATTTATACATTATTATTATAGTTACCATTAGTAATGATAAATTTGTGAGCTTTATTTGCTGAGTTCATTGAGAAATGACTAACTGAGCCATACCATGTATTTCAAATGTCCTCACACCCTCTGCCATACTGTCAGACCAATGGCCAGCTTACAAAAAATACTAAGGATCCTCAGGGGGAAAAATTCTAAGTGACTTTTCCTTTTCTCCTCCTAAGGAATTTGTGTTTAACTTTCAGCTGACTATGAAACTCCTGAGCTGAGTCTAAATCCTTAATTTTATTACATGACAGAAAGGTTAGAAAATAAGTCTGTTGGCTGGGCACAGTGGCTCACACCTATAATCCCAGCATTTTGGGAGGCCGAGGTGAGAGCACTGCCTGAGCCCACAGATTCGAGACTAGCCTGGGCAACTTGGCAAGACCTCATCTCTACAATAAATTAAAAAATTAACCAGGCTGGTGGCACACACCCATAGTCCAAGCCACTTGGACGGTTGAGGTGGAAGGATCGCCGGCACCTAGCAGAACAAAGCTGCAGTGGCTGTGAGCATGCCACTGCACTCCAGCCTTGGTGACAGAGTGAGACTCCAACTCAAAAAAAAAAAAGAAGTTTGTTTATGAGAAAGAAAACCAAGAACTCAGTGTTTATAAAAGGAATTTTGGTTCTACATTAATTTGTACAATGAGAGCCTCTTAAGAAATGAATTTGGTGTAACCATTTACATTTCAGCAAGTGCAATCAGAGGAGATTAATCTAATTGTGAGCTGTTATGGCTGCTTTTTTTGATCTTTCATTTTTGATTGTAGGAGATATGTTTTCCTGCTCTTCCTGAAATTTAAAAGCAAGAATTTGAGGACACAAAAGACTCAGTCTGGGGTCTGTATGACCATGGCATTTTGGTTGACCAGACCCTCTAAAAGCTGCTCTCCTTGATAATGATAATCCTCATTAGTTCCATAGATGTCAGCACTGGGATCACAGAACACTAAGCAAAAGTTTGCCTCACCATATTTTGCCATTTTTTGGCCCAAATTCATAACCTCGATTTGATGTCTGCTACATTCTCCCCTTTAGTTTACTCTCAATGTTTTAAGATTTGGTGGTTCCAATGAACAAGTTAGGTATGTGCAAACAAGTGACTTCCCACCTTTTGTAGACACAAGGCATCTTCTTGTACTAAGACCCTTGTCAGAGAGACCAGTAAATCCTGAACACAGGGAAGACACAGCATCAGCTTACGGGCTTCTCTTTTTAATTATTGGTTCTTTCTTCACCTGTGTTATCTGAGAATTTCATTTTCTTTCTGAAAAACCTGACTACACACTTTAGAGAATGTTGGTCATTCTTTCTCCAGCATTTCTATCTATGGCAGAAGGGCTTGGATGTTACCTTATCTACTATCTTTCTAGAACTCAGGTCTGGTTGAGTTGTGTCCTTGCCTCTTCCCCCATACTAGGAGCTCCAAAGACAAGGACCACTCCATGTTCCTCCCACTGCAATCACAACAGAAAGCCAGCACCTGGTAGGTACTCCAGATGAAATACTGAATGAAGCAATGAATTTACTTTTATTTTGGTAATATGTGGAATGCTAATCATCTTTTCTTTTTTAATCTATTGTGAATAATATCATACATAAATGAGACCATTTAAAAAGATCCAGTCTTCAAAAATTATCATCTATATATTCCAAATGATTAGAATTGGAACCACAAAATGCTAAGCAAAGTTAGTTTTTGCCATATCTAGCCTCTTTTTTTTCCAAATTTAAATATTTAAAAATTGTCTGGGTATGTTAGTTTATGCTTATAATCCCAGAATTTTGGGAGGCCAAGGTAGGAGGATTGCTTGAACTCAGGAGTTTGAGACAAGCCTGGGCAACATAACAACACCTCATTTTTATTTAAAATTTTCTTAAATGTTTAAAGAATAATAAACACCCAGTACAGCCTACCTACTTCAAATAAAACAATGTTATATGACCTTAAAATATGATGCCAGACTCGGTGACTCTGCCTGTAATCTCGTGCCTTTGGGAGGCTGAGGTGAGTGGATTGCCTGAGCCCGCAGGTTCGAGACCCGCCTGGGCAGTGAGACCTTATCTCTACAATAAATAAAAAAATCAACCGGGCGTGGTAGCGCATGCCTGTAATTCCAGCTACTCGCAAGGCTGAGGCGGAAGGATCACCGGAGCCCAGCGGATCAAGGCTGAGGTGGCTGGAAGCGGCCACTGCACTCCAGTCTGGGCGACAGAGTGAGACTCCAACTCAAAAAAATATATATATGTTGCAGTTATTCTCCAACTGTGTCTTCTCCCTTCCCCCCTGAGGTGCCCAATATTATGACTTTTTATTTTCTTTATACTCTTACTAATTATATTATTGTGTCCCTATGTAAAATATTACTTTTAGTTTAAAAACTAAATAATATATGTGAAATTGAATTTACCCATGTAAAGAAAAAGTCAATACTTCCCATAGTATATAAAATGTCCCTGAAGAATCAAAATTTAGGATCTCTGGATCATAATCTGGAATGAGCTACCCTGTGATCTTATAAAATCACATTTTGGAAAGACATTGGGCAAACTATGCAGAGGATTACAGGAATCTTATCAATGCATGATCAAGACCAGCCAAAGATAGACACCATTGGCTGGGTGTAACTGGGTACTGTGTCCTCTGGTTAAAAAGAAGATACACTTGCTGCTTAGAGCTCAGTAATAGCAATTACCTTGTATCTGTCTCTTGAGTCACATTGTCCTAATTTGGACTGGTCACTCTCTTTTGCAGGGCACAGTCATAATCCCAGGGTTTACAATCATTCTGGGAATCCCCATGTCCCTTTTTCTATGAGAGTTCTTCTGTTTCCTGTATGAGGTGTTTTCCTCTTCTGTTCTCACTGTCATTGTTTCAGTGGAGCATATCTCCTAATAGATTATTGAGACCCTGCACAGTGACTCACATCTATAAATCTCAGTACTTTGGGAGGCCAAGGTGAGAGGATTTCTTGAGCCCAGGAGCTCAAGACCAGTTTAGGCAACTTAGCAAGACCTTGTCTCTACAAAAAATAAAAACCTTAGCCAGGATAAGTTGTACTCTTGTAGTCCCAGCTACATGAAAGGCTTATGTGGAAGGATCACTCGATCCCAGGCAGTCAAAGCTATGGTAACCATGATCATGCCACTGCATGCCAGCCTGGTAACAGAATGAGATCCCGACTCAAAAAGCAAAAAACAAAATCCAACATTGTTTTGTTTTACTTTGTTTTAGAAAAAAGAACATAGCAGTAAATTTTGAAAGACTTAAATGCCTGATAAAATATTTGTTTTACTCATATATGATTGTCTCATTAAAAGTAGAATTTGAGGGAGGATATTATTTTCTTCACAGTCTTTAAGATGTCCTTCCATTGTGCCCCTGTTTCAGGTATTCTTTTTCCCAAGAAATCTAAAAAATTACCTAATGCTTTGTGGGATGACACAAAATTGTTTTTTTTCCCCTCCAGAAGGTCAGAGAAACTTTTGTTCTGTACTCAGCTTTCTTAAGTGTATCAGTTATATAGGCACTCGTTTGATAACATCCCATCTGAAAACTCACATTCCTTCAGTTTGAGATATTTTCTAAATTATTTTCTTGGTGAT
>NW_007253439.1:5361-9545 GCF_000164805.1 Carlito syrichta
ATAACACAGTGAATCTATACATCAGCAAAGAAAAAGGAAAAATCTTAACAGAAACCCATGAAAAAAAATAGATTACAAGACACAATTATACCAACAAAGGACTTTCTAACAGCATAAAAAGAGGCCAGAAGTAATGTAATAATATATATTTTGAAAAAATCTAACTCTCAACCTAGAAATCTATATTCACCGGTTTGTCAAGGGTGAGAGCAAAATAAAGATGTTACTGAACCAACAAATACTCTGAGGATTAACTACTCACAGATTCTCACTAGAAAAACTTCAAAGAATATATTTGAAATAAGAAAATTAAACCTAATGGAATGAGTTGATTGGTCAAGAAATGATGTTGACCAAATGTACTGTCCAACACATGAAAAATCTAAACTAGCATTGACTGAACAAAGTATCAGCCATCATAATGCTAATTGGAAAATATAAAAGGTAAAATTTTTTCCATTTCTAAAGATATCACTAAAAATTACAGTCCTAAAACTGCAGGCCACACTGTGAAAATATGGCTGGTGCTTCACAAAGTGAGTTTTAATCAATTTGCTCCAAAATATTTTATTAATAAAAGTATTATATAAACAACAAAATAGAAAAAGAGTTATCTGTCACACTGAATAACATATTAAAAGAACATGCTGGGCTCGGTGGCTCAGCCTGTAATCCCGTGCCTTTGGGAGGCTGAGGGGAGTGGATTTCCTGAGCCTGCGGGTTTGAGACCTGCCTGAGCAGCGAGACATCATCTCTACAATAAATCAAAAAATCAGCTGGGTGTGGTAGTGCATGCCTGTAATTCCGGCTACTTGGAAGGCTGAGGCAGAAGGATCACCGGAGCCCAGCAGGTCGAGGCTGCGGTGGCCGGGAGCAGCCACTGCACTCCAGTCTGGGCAACAGAGTGAGACTCCAACTCAAAAAAACAACAACAAAAAAAGAACATGTGTGGCTGTGGTTTCCAATTTCTCTACAAAATTAACCAGCCATGATGCAGTAAAGAAAGTTATAAAGAGTAAAAATATCCATATATTTTTTTGAAACACTTCAAAGTACAAAAAGCATTGTGCTAATTTTTAAGTGCAAAGAAAGTTCATAATAGAATAGACTTTAAAAATTACGAATAAAAATCTGTACATCAAGGATATTTTTAAGGCCTTCCCATGTGCAGGACACTATGTAGAAAAGAAAAGGAACCACTGAGAGAGGACCCATCACATCAGGTGTTACAGGTCTGGCCCATTTCAGTTTGCAGGACCATCTCCTCTTTTCTCAAGGGGAAAGTGTCAATCAGGTTGAAGAGGGCCACAGGTGTCACCAGGGAAACATAGCACTCCTTGTCCATGCCATGCTTATCTACTAGCACCATACAGAAGGAGTAGAGTGGGATTCGCAGCAACAGCCTGGGACAGACAAAGAAGAGAAGACTGAGTGAAACCCTGACTCCCAAGGGTTCTGGTGAAGCAACCAGAGCCCTATAATGATACAGTGTACAAAGAAAGCCTGAATCATACTCTAGACCCCTGCCACTCAAAGTGTGGTCCTTAGTTGTTAGAAATGGAAATTTTCATGCCCCGCCCCAAACCTACTGAATCTGAATCTGCATTATCAAGATTCCCAGATAACTGATATATACAAGAGTGGTTGAGTGGCACTGCTTTCGATTATGGTAGGAAGACTTAGGCCTGCAATAGTGCCATGCACCAACAACAGTTGGTACAAGGCACATACAACAAGGCTAACAGATTTTGTTCCATTACATTGGAGTCAACCCAAGTCTGTTGGTTAGTTTTGCATAACCACATATACAATAGGATGAGATCAGTGGTTATCAATGAGGTGCTTTTACCCCCTCCACCCCACCCCAGGGACATTCAGCTATGTCTGAAGATGACTGCAAACTCATGAGAGACTCTGAGGCAGAACTGACCAGCCAAGCTGTTTCCAAATCCCTCACCCACAGAATTTGTGAGAGATAATACATATTTGCTGTTGTTTTAGGCCACTACATTTGAGGGTAATTTTTACTACAGGAACAGATGACTAATACAGGTATTAGCATCCTGGACATTAATTCTTTCATCAATGTGCTTTGGATGGCCTCACTGCATTACTTCTCCTTTATCCTCCACCTCAATTATCTAAGCTCAAACTCCAGAGTTGAGAACTTGTAGAGGTAAATCTGCAGTACCCTGGGAAAGGGCTAGACTCTTCCACTTTTTGGTTCATCCTTCACTAGGCTGGTAAACATCTTACAATGTATAGGAAACTCTCCCTACCAAACAAAGAATTATCCAGCTCCACATGTCAATAGTGCCAAGAGTGAGAAAAGGTAAAGTTGATTGAAATAACTTTCCAAACATTATATTTATGGTCTATTCAGTGGCTAACTCAGGAGTGCATAGTTAGAATGGATTGAGCTTGGTGTACACCCCAGGTATTCTTACTTGGTTAATTATAATTTGTACCTAAAATTATTCCAAAAAAGAATTTCACATGGTTTCAAGTATCGAGTGTTCTTTCTACTCTACCACATTGGGATTTAAACTGTGCAAAAAAAATGTGATTTTTATATCAATACAAACATGTTTAGATGAGAAAAGTCAGAGAAAGCAAACAAGCAAACCAGATAAGGTGGGCCCAATGAACAAATGAGCCCATTGTCTTTTCTCTGGATTTTTTTTTCAGTTTATATTTTGAGATTGTGTATGAGGCAGAATATACACTGACATCTGAATTTAAAGTGAAATATGTCTTCCTCATACAAGCAGATCAAGGTTAAAAAAACTATTACATAAAATACAAACTGACTTTCACTTTTTTCTGACTTTTAAGAGGGAGTTTCAAGGAAGAAAGGAATAATTTATATTTTATCCCAGTGGAAAGCTAAGCCACTAATTCACTTCTAGTGATTAGAAATAAAAGAACATTACAATGCCTCCACCAGGTTTCCTGCAGTGCTAAGAGGGGCACTCAGGAGGAGATGACTTTGCAAAGTGCATTAATGAGTAACTGAACATGTGAATGAGGCTGTGAAGTAAGGTGGGAATAGAAAACTAAACTGCTCTGCATCTTTAGTTTCAGTGGGGTGGGGGGGCAGGGCGGTCCCAGGAAACAGAGGAGTAGGGAATGTAGTGGCTGAAGCATGTGGGAAAAGGTGACCAATGAGAAATTGGAGCATTCGGTTTTATAGTATTTGTGAGGCTAGGATCAAAACCCCCTCACAGTGTCACCATCTGCTACCACACAGCAATCCCCTGTAAGCCTTATGCTTTGATTGACATTGAATATAAAGAGGGAACGCTGTCATGGGAGGAGCTGAGTAGTTTGATCAGTAAACTAGCAACAGCCAGGGGAATGCATCCCACTGAGGCTGAGCCACGGAAATCTTGAGGATGGATGACTGAACACCCCACAGAATGTGGGATGGGAGGTGGTGCTGACACTATGTCCAAGTTACACCAATGTCTGTCATCAGATTAGAAGGAATTCTTCCTGGAGAATCTTCTAGGAAACTCTGGAGACTCAAAGAACAATGTGGGTATAGATATAATAATTTTCTTGGTCTCTGTTATCCTTGAGAGTGCTGGAAAATTACTCTAGGGAACATGAATCAGCCCATACATCCAGACCAAAAAGAAATGAGGACAAGAAAGAAGAAAGGTATTTATGCCACCTAACGAACTGTGAGTAACCAAAGGAAAGAGACTAGCACAGTTTCTGGTACAGGGATGCTGCCACTAAGTTATTAAATAAATGAATAATTGAAGGCCAAAATAAGAAGGAAGGTGATGACCTTGCAACACCAGGCACCCAGTCCTCCCTTTCTGCCTACTACGTTCCAGAGTTTTATCATGGCCTCAGTGCTACATAAAAGTAGTGTTCTAACCAGACAAGATAATTTTCAGATTATTCAGCCATTCTGCTTCTTCTTTCCTATTTCCCATTCTTTTCCTAAATTGTCTCTTCCTCTGCACTAGACTCTAAGGTGGAATTCAAAGTGAAAAAGAAAATAACATCCTTCTGCCAAGTTCTTTCTTCCTTGCTGATGTGTCTGATAACAGGGGAATGCCAGTCTGACACCGAATCCATTAGGTAATACATCTCTGCATGATGTTTACCTGAACCATCTTCTGGCTGCACAACAAATATTGGCCCTCTTCATATATATATATGTAATCTAA
>NW_007253440.1:0-3333 GCF_000164805.1 Carlito syrichta
GAAGATATCATAAGAAACAAAAGGAATTGTAGGTCCAGATGCTCGATTACAACTATCAAGAGGACCGGTATCTTCTTGGATCTGTAATTAGAGATTTTAGGTATTCACGCAGCATGTAGCTCTGAACAATGTAGAGACCTACAAGCCCAGATTTCCCATTAAACTTATCAAGAGCCATATAGATTTTGATGATTGAGGACTCCCTGAATCCGTATTCTCTTCTCATTTCATCAAGATGCCCTCATTTTCCCTGGCGATCTGGATTCCAAAATTCTGTATGCAAATAGACAAATGCCCAGATTTTTTCCAGGGACGTGGAATCCGTGATACCTTGTTACCTATAAAAATATGCACTACCTTCTTAGCAACCTCAAAACCCCCTGCCCATATAAAATAGATGCACAAAAGTAAGTTTTAGGATTACAGGGTACATCTTAAGACAAGAGTTACCTACAAATATGGCGAGATGATTCTTTCAGTCCTGGAATCAAGTTTAGTTGTCCCGAGGAAACCAACTGAATTGCAGAGACTGGTTCTTGGTTATAACAATCAAGAAACTAGAAGGTTGCTGGGAATCTATAATAACACTTGTCCTTTCCAAGTGACAAGTTGCTCTGAAGAATTTGGGGAGCTAGAAGCCCAGATTCCAGATAAGAGTTTACAATGGAGCACTGTAGAATTCATAGATTGAGGCCTCCCATAACCCAGATTCCTTTTTTATTATCAGAAAGACACCCGGACGCTTTCTGTTGATGTGGGTGTCCAAACTCTTACATACCAATACTCATAGGGCCAGAAGTTTCCCAGGGTCCTGGAATCCAAGATTGCTGGTACCCCCTTTAGAATATATCCTAAATATGTGAGAATCCCTAATCCTATAATATGAATACCAAAACGAATGTTTAGCAGTATTTTCTGGACTACGAGGAAAACTTGAAGCCAGTGGTTACATTAACAAATGGCAAGATGATTATTCGATTGTGGAATCTGGCCTTTCAGGACCCTGTAAAAAAAACGGACTAGTAGACCAGTTTCTCAGTTACGACTATCAAGAGTCACAGCACGTTCCTGGCTATAGGTAATGCCCGATTTGTGGTATGCGTATAGAACATTGCTCTGAATAATATGGGGACCAGGACTCCCAGATTCCAGATTAGTATTTAGGTAAAGTCCCTGTCTAATCCCAAGTATGAGCACTGTCTTCAGCTAGGGATAAGTTAGCATATGGCCAGATGGTTGCAAGTTACAAGAAAACTGAGTTTCCTGGTTCCTCTTTATTTACACGTATAGAAACTTTCAAGCACCACACTGACCCAGATTGCTATTTTGTTCTAAGCAAAACGACGAGATGTTTCCTGTTGCCCTGGAAGTCCAGACTCTTGTATACCCATAGAAAGATGACAAGAATATGCCTGGGGACGTGGATTCTAAGATTCATGGTTCCCTCCCAAAAATACCTCCTTAAATTTGAACTCCTAAACCCAAAGTCCTAATTCTGAACAGCGGAGCCAGTGAAGTTTCTAGAGTACGAGGTAACACTGCAGTCAGGGCTTACATACAAAAAATCCGAGAGGATTACTTGTGTCCTAGAATCTGGCATCAGATGTTGCGAGTATCTGAATAGACTTGTAGTGCCAGATTCTCGTTAACAACTATCAAGAGTACCAGAGTGTTGCTGGAGTCCAGGAATGATTGATTCGTAATATCCACATAACAAATAGCTCTAAAACGTAAAGGATGCTCAAAGCCCTGATTCTTGTTTAGCCCTAGGCAAGATCCCCTGTCGATTTTCTGAATTGAAGACTCATGTAACCCAGTTTCCGTATTCACATTAGCAAGAGGCATTGCAGTTTCCTATATATGAGGACTGTCATTACCCAGATTCCTGCTTTCATTCTCAGCAAGACACCAAGACATTTCCTGGTGATGTAGAATTCAAGTTGTTTGGATAACAATAGTAAGATTCCCAGAAGTTCTTTGGGATTGGAATCTAGGATTCCTGGTTCCCATACACAAGACAACCTAACAATGTGGGTTCCTAGAATCCCAGATTCCTGATTAACCCTTATCAAGAGGTCCTGTAGACTCCTTCGGATGAGACCTCCAAGAATCCAGATTCCCTTTTCGTTCTCAGCAAGATGCCCTGATTTTCCCTGTCAATGTGCATTGCAAAACACTGTATCCAAAAAGACCGATGCCCAGATGTGTCCTAGGGATGAGGAATCCATAATTCCTGGTTACCTTTAAAAATACATACTAAAAATTTGACAACTGCAAAACCCTCGGCCCTTCTCAAAATAAAAGGACAAACGGAAGTTTAAGACTTAAAATGTTCATTTGAAGACAAGAGTTACATCCAAATATGGCAAGATGATTCTTTTGGTCCTGTAATCTGGCCTTAGTTGTGCCGAGGAACCTAATGGACTTATAAGGCCAGATACCCATTTACAACTATCAAGGGAACCAGAATGTTGCTGGAGTCCTGAATTGACTGATTTGCAATATACACATGCTAAATAGCTTCAGAACATGAGGGGAGTTCGAAGCCCTGATTCTTTTTTGTCCCGTAGCAAGATGCCCTGAGAATTTTTTCGTATGGAGGACTTGTGTTACACAGATTCCTTATTGTTCCTGTATATGAAGACATCCTTTTCCCAGGTCCTGTATATGAGGACATTCTTTTCCCAGATCCCTGTTTTGAACCTTGATTCTTGTTTAGCCCTTAGCAGGAGGCCATGTAGATTTTGTGATTGAGGAACCGTGTAGACGAGATTCCTTATTTTTCCTTAGGAAGAGGCCACAACGTTTCCTGTGATGAGGACTGTTAGCCTCATTCCTGCTTCGAATCCCTGAATCTTGTTTAGCCCTTAACAACGCACCCTGTAGTTTTTTGGGGATTGAGCACATGTGTAACAGATTCCTTATTGTTTCTTAGCAAAAGGCCGTTCAATTGCCTGTATATGAGGACTCCATTTCCCCAGATTCACGCATCAAAAACCCTGATTCGTGTTTAGCACTTAGCAAGACGCCCTGAATTTTTTTGTGACTGAGGACACGTGTAACCATATTACTTATTCTTCCTCAGCAATAGGCAGTGCAGTTTCCTGTAATGAGTACTCCCTTTACCCAGAATCCTACTTCAAAACCCGGATTCTTGATTACCTCATAAAAAGACTCCTTGTGAATTTTTGGGATTGAGGACTAGTGCAACAAAAACTCCTTATTCTTCCAAAGCAAGAGGCAGTGTAGTTTCCTGTATATAAGGACTCCCATTAGCCAGATTCCTGCTTCATTCTCAGCAAGGCACTGAGACATTTCCTGGTGACCTAAAAT
>NW_007253440.1:3573-8233 GCF_000164805.1 Carlito syrichta
AAAAATATAGAGACCTAGAATCCCAGATTGCCGATTAAACTTTTTGAAGAAACCATATAGATTACGGCGAATGAGGACTCCCAGACCGGATTTCCTTTTCGTTCTCAGCAAGATGCCCTGATTATCCCTTGTGATGTGGATACCAAAATTCTGTATACAAATAGGCAGATGCCCAGAAGGTTCCTAGGGCGTGGAATCCATGAATCCTGATTACCCTTAAAAGTACCTAATAAATATTTGGCAACATGAAAAAACAAGGACCCTATAAGAATTGAAGTACAAACATAAGTTTTAGGATTACAAGGTACATCTTAAGACGAGAGTTACCTACAAATATGGCGATGAGATTCTTTGTGTCCTGGAATATGCCCTATGTTGTCCTGAGGACCCAAATGGACTTGTTGATCCACATTCTCGGTTACAACTATCAAGAAGACCAGAAGGTTGCTGAGAATCTATAACGACAAAGTTGTCATATCCAAGAGGCATGTAGCACTAAATTGTGTGGGGAATTAAAAGCCCAGATTCCAGATTGGTTACCTGACGATGTGGAAGTAAAAACTCTTATATACCAACATTCATTCTCCATAAAGGACAGAAGGGCCCTGGAATACAAGATTGTTGGATCCGCTTTGAGAATACGTCCTAAATATGTGGAAACTACTAATCTCAAGTTACACATTCAATCTAAAATTCCAGCAGTAGTTTCTGCATTAGGAGGTAAACCTGAAGCCAGAAATTACACTAAAAATGGCGAGATGATTCATTGGATTGTGGAATGTGGCACTACAATCTCCTGCAAAAAAAGCCAAGCAGATGGCCATATTCTCTATTACAACTAAAAAGAGGAGCAGCTGGTTCCTGGTGATTGGTAATGACAGATTCATGGTACAGATATAGGAATTAGCTCTGAAAAATGTGGGGAATTGGACTCCCATATTCCTGATTAGCATTTAGAAAAATCCGTAGGCTTCTAGTTATGAGAACTTCCTTAAGCCAGGGAAAATTAGCAACTGCCCAGAAGTTTGCTGGTCACATGGAAACTGATTTTCCTTGTTCCACATTGGTAACATGAGTTTAAGCTTTCTAGGGACATAATGTCTCAGATTCCTGTTTCATTCTCAGCAATACGACCAGATGTTTCCCAGTGCCCTGGAAGTCCAGACCCGTGGCTCCCAATAGAAAGACTCCAGAATGTTAATGTTGACTTGGAAACCAAGGCACTGGTGCCCTCCCAAAAATACTTGCTGAACATGGTGCAGCATCTAAACCCAAGGTCCTAATTCCGTATAGCTGAACTACCAGAAGTTTCTCGAGTATGAGGATACCCTGAACTCAGGTCTTACATTCACAAAATCCAAGATGATTGCTTGTGTCCTGGAATTTGGCGTTAGAGGATTCAGAATCTAAATGGACGTGTAGTGCCATATTTGCGTTTAAACTACCGAGAGTAACAGAATGTTGCTGGACTTCTGGAATGACTGATTCATAATATCCATGTAGGAAACAGCTCTGAAAAATATGGGGATGTCGAAGCCCGGGGTCTTGTAGGCCTTAGCCAGAAGCCCTGTATATTATAGGAAGTGAGGACTCGTGTAACACAGATTCTTTATTCTTCCTTAGCAAGAGCCCATGTATTTTCCTGTATAGGAGGATTCCCATACCCCAGATTTCTGCTTCGAAATTCTGATTCTTGTTTAGTCCTTAGCAAAACACCCTGTAGATTTTTGGCATTGAGGACTCATAAAAACCACATTCCTTATGCTTCTTAGCAAGAGGCTGTGTAGTTTCTTGTATATGAAGACTCCCATTACCCAGATTCCTGCTTCGAAACCCTGATTTGTGTTTAGCCCTTAGGAAGATGCCCTATAGTTTTTTAGGACTGAGGACATGTGTAAACCAGATTGTTTATTCATCCTTAGCAAGAGGCTGTGAAGTTTCCTATATATGAGGAGTCCCATTGCCCAGATTCATGCTTCAAATCCCTGATACATTTTTCTCTCTTAGTAAGACTCCCCGTAGTTTTTTCGGAATTTGAGGACTTGTGAAACCCAGATTCCTTTTTGTTTCGCAGCAAGAGGCCATGTAGTTTCCCGTATATGAGGACTCCCTTTACACAGATTCCAGCTCCAATCTCAGCAATACCCGAGATATTTCCTGATGAACGTAGAATTCTTGTTGTTTGTATATCAATAGAAAGACTCCCATATAGTACCTGGGAACTGTAATCCAAGTTATCAGATTCCCCTTAACAAGACATCGTAAAAATGTGGAATATACTAAACCAATATCCCAATTCCCACCAGCCTGACCACAAGAAATTTCGGTATTTTGAGGTAACCTGAAGCGAGGGATTTTGTCACAAAATGCCAATTGATACCTGGGGAAGTGGATTATGGCCGAAGATATTCATAAGAAACAAAAGGAATTGTAGGTCCAGATGCTCGATTACAACTATCAAGAGGACCGGTATCTTCTTGGATCTGTAATTAGAGATTTTAGGTATTCACACAGCATGTAGCTCTGAACAATGTAGAGACCTACAAGCCCAGATTTCTCATTAAACTTATCAAGAGCCATATAGATTTTGATAATTGAGGACTCCCTGAATCCGAATTCTCTTCTCATTTCATCAAGATGCCCTCATTTTCCCTGGCGATCTGGATTCCAAAATTCTGTATGCAAATAGACAAATACCAAGATTTTTTCCAGGGACATGGAATCCGTGATACCTTGTTACCTATAAAAATATGTACTACCTTCTTAGCAACCTCAAACCCCCCTGCCCATCTAAAATAGATGCACAAAAGTAAGTTTTAGGATTACAGGGTACATCTTAAGACAAGTGTTACCTACAAATATGGCGAGATGATTCTTTCAGTCCTGGAATCAAGTTTAGTTGTCCCGAGGAAACCAGTTGAATTTCAGAGACTGGTTCTTGTTTATAACAATCAGGAAACCAGAAGGCTCCTGGGAATTTATAATGACACTTGTTCTTTCCAAGTGTCAAGTTGCCCTGAAGAATTTGGAGAAATAATAGCCCAGATTCCAGGTACGCCCTTATAATGGAGCACTGTAGAATTCATGTATCGAGTCATCCCATAACCCAGATTCCTTTTTTTGTTCTAAGAAAGACACACGGACATTTTCTGTTGATGTGGATGTCCAAACTATCACATACCAATACTCATAGGGTCAGAAATTTCCCAGGGACATGGAATCCAAGATTGCTGGCTCCCCCTTAAGAATACATCCTAAATATGTGGGAACCTTTAATCCCATATTCTGAATACCAAATCGAATGTCCAGCTGTAGTTTCTGGACTACGAGGTAAACTTGAAGCCAGTGGTCACATTAAAAAATGACAAGATGATCCTTTGATTGTTGAATCTGGCCTTTCAGGACCCTGTGAAACAAACGGACGAGTAGGCCTGATTCCCAGTTCCAACTATCAAGAGGTGCAGCACGTTCCTGGGGATCGGTCATGCCCTTTTAGTGGTATGTATATAGGACAGTGCTCTGAATAATATGGGGAACAGGACTCCCAGATTCCAGTTTAGCATTTAGTTACACTCCCCGTCGAATCCCATGTATGAGAACTGTCTTAAGTCAGGGATAAGTTAGCATATGGCCAGATAATTGCAAGTTACAAGGAAACTGAGTTTCCTGGTTCCTCTTTTGTAACACGTGTAGAAACTTTCAAGGGACACAGTGACCCAGATTCCGATTTCGTTCTAAGCAAAATGACAAGATGTTTCCTGTTGACCTGGAAGACGAGACTCTTGTATACCTATAGAAAGATGACAAGAATATGACTGGGGACGTGGATTCTAAGATTTCTGGTTCCCTCCCAAAATACCTCCTAAAAATTTGAACACCTAAACCCAATGTCCTAATTCCGAACAGCGGAGCCACGGAAGTTTCTGGAGTACGAGGTAACACTGAAGTCAGGGCTTACATACAAAAAATTCGAGAGGATTACTTGTGTCCTGGAATCTGGCATCATAGGTTCCGAGTATTTAAATGGATTTGTAGTGCCAGATTCTCGTTCACAACTATCAAGAACCAGAGTGGTGTCTGAGTCAAAGAATGACTGATTTGTAATATCCACATAACAAATAGCTCTAAAACATGAAGTGTGCTCGAAGCCCTGATTCTTGTTTAGCCCTTAGCAAGAAGCCCTGTCAATTTTCGGGATTGAAGACTCATTTATCCCAGATTCCTTATTCATCCTTAGCTAGAGGCAGTGCAGTTTCCTGTATATGAGGACTGCCATTACCCAGATTCCTGCTTCATTCTCAGCAAGACACCAAGACATTTCCTGGTGATGTAGAATTGAAGTTGGTTGGATAACAATAGTAAGACTCCCAGAAGTTCTTTGGGAATTGGAATCCAAGATTCCTGGTTCCCTTGTACAAGACGCCCTATCAATGTGGGGACGTAGAAGCCATGATTCCTGATTAAACCTCATCAAGAGGCCCTTTAGACTTCTGCGAATGAGAATTCCTAGAACCCGGATTCCCTTTTCGTTCTCAGCAAGATGCCCTGATTTTCCCTGTCGATGTGGATTACAAAACACTGTATCCAAAAAGACAGATGCCCAGAAGTGTCCTAAGGATGAGGAATCCATGATTCCTGGATACCTTTAAAAATACTTTTT
>NW_007253441.1:0-3328 GCF_000164805.1 Carlito syrichta
AGTTTCTTGGATATCAAGAGAAAGACTCCCATAAAGTTCTTGTGGAATTGGAACCCAAGATTCCTGGTTCCCTTTTCAAAGACACCCTAATAATATGGTGACATGCCCTGTTGATTTTTGGGATTAAGGACTCGTATAACCCAGATTCCTTATTCTTTCTTAGCAAAAGGTGATGTAGTTGCCTATATATAAGGACTCCATTTCTCCAGATTCATGCTGCAAACACCCTGCTTCGTGTTTAGCCCATAGCAAGACGACCTGAAGTTTTTTTGGGATTGAGGACATGAGTAACACAGATTCCTTATACTTACTTAGCAATAGGCAGTGAAATTTCCTGTATATGAGCACTCCCATTACCCGGATTCTTACTTCAAAACGTGATTCGTGGTGGTTATCTCTTAGGGAGACGGCCTTTAGTTTTTGGGATTGAGGACTCATGTAACCAAGATTCCTTATACTTCCTAAGCAATATGACATATAGTTTCCTGTATATGACCACTGCTATTAACCAGCTTTCTGCTTCACTCTGCAGGATGCTGAGACAGTTCCTGGTGACCGAGAATTCCAGTTGTTTGAATATCAAGAAAAAGACCCCCATAATGTTTTCTTTGGGAACTGGAATCCAAGATTTCTGATTCCCCTTCACAAGACTTCCCCAAAATGTGTAATCTCCAAAACCCAGCAACCCAATTTCGACCTGCACACCCACAAGAATTTTCTGTAGTTTTAGGTCACCAGAATCGAGGGATTTTGTACTAATATGCAATTTGATTCTGGGGAACATGATTATGGTCATAGATGTTCCTAAGACACAATAGGATTTGTAGGGACTGATCCTTCTTTACAACAAACAAGAGGACCAGAAAGTTCCTGTAGATCTGTAATGACAGATTTAGCATATCCACGGAGAAAGTAGCTCTGAAAAATGTTGGAACCCAGAGCCCAGATTGCTGATTAAACCTTATCAAGAGGCCCTGTAGATTCTAGTTAATGCAAACTCTTAGATCCGGATTTCTTTTCATTTTCAGCAAGATGTCCTGATTTTCCCTCTTGATGTGGATTTCAAACTCTGTATACAAAAAGACAGATTCCCAGAAGTTTTCTAGGGATGTGGAATCCATTATTCCTGGTTACCTTTAAAAATACATACTAAACGTTTGGCAACTGCAAAACTCTTGTCCTCTCTCAAAATAAAAAGAGAAACAGAAGGTGAAGGATGACAGGGTTCACCTTAAGAGTAACATCCAAATATGGCAAGAAGATTCTTTTTATCCTGTAATCTGGCCTTAATTGTTCCGAGGAACCCAACATACTTGGAGTGCCCAATACCCATTTACAACATTCAACAGGACCAGAATGTTGCTGGAGTCCTGAAATGTCTGATTCGTAATATCCACATGTTAAATTGCTGTGACACATTTGAGGAGCTCGAAGCCTTGTTTCTTGTTTGTCCCACAACAGACACTCTGGGAAGTTTTTGTATTGAGGACTCTTACAACAAAGATTCTTTATTCTTCCTTAGTTAGAGGCCGTGTAGTGTCCTGTATAGGAGGACTCACTTTCCCTAGATTCCTGTTTTAAAACCCTGATTCTTGTTTAGTCCTTAGTAAGACGCCATGTAGATTTTTTGATAGAGGAACCGTGTAAAAAATATTTCTTCTATTTTCTTAGCAAGAGGCCCTGTAGTTTCCTGTATATGAGGGCTGCTATTACACACATTCATGCCTCAAACCCCTGATTCTTCTTTAGCCGACAGGAAGATGCCTTGTAGACATTCAGGAAGGAGGACTCATATAACCCAGATTCTTTATTTTTAGCAACAGCCGTGCAATTGCCTGTATATGAGTACTCTGTTTCCCAGATACATGTGTTGAAAACCTGATACTTGTTTAGTCCTTAGGAAGACGTCGTGTAGTTTTTTGGGGATGGAGAACACATGTCACCCAGATTCCTTATTCTTTCCTAGGAAAAGTCCGTGCAGTTGCAGGTATGTGAGGATTTCATTTCACTAGATTATGCTTCAAAATTCAAATTCTTGTTTAGCCCTTAGCAAGACACCCTGAAGATTTTTTCTGGATTTAGGACACGTGTAAGCCAGATTCCTTATACTTCCTAGGCAATAGGCAGTGCAGTTTCTTGTATAGGAGGACTCCCATTATACAGATACCTACTCCCAAACCCTGATTGGTGGTTATCTCTTAGCAAGATGCTCTGTAGGTTTTTGGGACGGAGGACTAGGGTCAGCAATATTTCTTATACTTCCATAGCACCAGGTCATGTAATGTTCTGTATATTAGGACTCTCATTATTGAAATTCCTGCTTAATTCTCTGCAAGTCACTGAGACACTTCCTGGTGACCTAGAATTACAGTTTCTTGGATATCAAGAGAAAGACTCCCATAAAGTTCTTGTGGAATTGGAACCCAAGCTTCCTGCTTTCCTTTTCAAAGACACGCTAATAATGTGGCGACATAGAAGCTTAGATTGCTGATTAAACCTTATCAAGAGATCTTGTAGATTTAGACGATTTAGAACTCGAAGAACCGGATTCCCTTTCAGTTCTCCGCAAGATGCCCTGATTTTCCCTGTCTATCTGGCTTCCAAAACTCTGTATACAAAAATGCAGATTTCCACTGGTTTCCAAGGATGTAGAATCTGTAATTCCTGGTTATATTTTAATAATTCGTCCCTAATATTTGGCAACTGCAAAACCCTCGGCCGCTCTCCAAATTAAAGTACATACAGAAATTTATTGAAATTCCTGCTTACTTCTCAGCAAGACGTCGAGATATTTCCTGGTGACCTAGAATTCCAGTTGCTTAGATATCAAGAGAAACACTCCCATAAATTTCTTGTGGAATTTGAGCCCAAGATTCTTGGTTCCCTTTTCAAAGACACCCTAATAATGTGGCGACATGCCCTGTAGATTTTTGGGATTGAGCACTCGTGTAACCCAGATTCCTTATTCATTCTTAGCAAAAGGTCATGTAGTTACCTGTGTATAAGGAATCCATTTCCCCAGATTCATGGTTAAAACATCCTGATTCTTGTTTAGCCCATGGCAAGACGAACTGAAGTTTTTTTGGGATTGAGGACACGAGTAATGCAGATTCCTTATTCTTACTTAGCAATAGGCAGTGAAGTTTCCTGTATGAGAGGACTCCCATTACCCAGATTCCTACTTCAAAAACCTTATTCATGATTACCTCGATGGAAGACGGTCTGTAGTTTTTGGGATTGAGGACCCATGTAACCAAGATTTCTTATACTTCCTTAGCAATATGTCATGTAGTTTCCTGTATATGACGACTCCCATTTACCCAACTTG
>NW_007253441.1:3578-6572 GCF_000164805.1 Carlito syrichta
GAATACATGATTGCTGGTTACCTTTAAAAATAAAGTAATAAACATTAGGCAATGCAAAACTCTTGTCCCCTCTCAAAATAAAAAACAAACGGAAGGGATGGATTACAGGGTTCACCTTAAGACCAGAGTTACATCCACATAAGGAAAGAAGATCCTTTTTGTCCTGGAATCTGGCCTTAGTTGTTCCAAGGAACCTAATGGACTTGGAGTTCCCGATACCCGTTTACAACTTTCAAGAAGACCAGAATGTTGCTGGAGTCTTGAAATGACCGATTTTTAAAACTGCATGCTAAATTGCTCCAAAACATTTGGGGAGCTCGAAGCCCTGTTTCTTGTTTGTCCCGTAGCAGACCCCCTGGGATTTTTTGGATTGAGAACTGGTACAACAGAGATTCTCTGTTCGTCCTTAGTTGGAGGCCATGAAGTGTCCTGTATGTGACAACTCTCTTTCGCTAGATTCCTCTTTTGAAACCCTGATTCTTGTTTAGCCCTTAGTAATAGACCATGTAGATTTTTTGATAGAGGAACCGTGTAGAACAGATTTCTTCTTTTTTCTTAGCATGAGGCCATGTAGTTCCCTATACACGTGGACTGCTATTACCGACATTCATGTCTCGAATCCCTGATTCTTCTTTAGCCATCAGCAAGATATCCTGTAGTTTTTCAGGTCTGCAGACTCGTATAACTCAGATTTCTTATTTTTAGCAACTGCCTTGTAGTTGCCTGTATATGAGTACTCCCTTTCCCAGATACATATGTCAAAACCCTGATGCTTGTTTAGTCCTTAGGAAGATGCCATGTAGTTCTTTGGTGTTTGAGAGCGCATGTCACCCAGATTCCTTATTCTTTCTTAGAAAAAGTCCGTGCAGTTGCCAGATATGAAGATTTCCTTTTCTTAGATTATGCTTCAGAAACCCAAATTCGTGTTTAGCCCTTAGCAAGACAGCCTGAAGTTTTTTTTGGGATTGAGGACACGTGTAAACCAGATTCCTTATTCTTCCTTAGCAATAGGCAGTGCAGTTTCCTGTATATGAGGACTCCCATTACCCAGATTACTACTCCCAAATCCTGATTGGTGGTTATCTCTTAGCTAGACACTCTGTAAGTTTTAGGGATAGAGGACTCATGTAACCAACATTCCTTATTCTTCCGTAGAAACAGGTTGTGTAGAGTTCTGTATATGAGGACTCCCTTTACTGAAATTCCTGCTTCATTCTCAGCAAGACGCCGAGACATTTCCTGGTGACCTAGAATTCTAGTTTCATGGATATCAAGAGAAAGATCCCATAAAGTTCTTGTGGAATTTAAACCCAAGATTCCTGCTTCACTTTTAAGAAGACACACTAAAAATGTGGCGACATAGAAGCCCTGATTGCAGTTTAATAAACCTTATCAAGGGAACTTGTAGATTTAGGCTATTGACAACTCCAAGAACCGGATTCCTTTTCCATTCTGAGGAAGATGCCCTGATTTTCCCTGTGTATGTGGATTCCAAAACTCTGTATACAAAAATGCAGATGCCCAGATGTTTCCTAGGGACATGGCAAACATGATTTCTGGTTACATTTAAATAATTCATCCTAAATATTTGGCAACTGCAAAACCCTCGGCCCCTCTCGAAATAAAAGTACAAACGGAAATTTAAGGATTGCCACGTTCATCTTAAGACCAGAGTTACATCCAAATATGGCAAGAAGATACTTTTGTTCCGGATATCTGGCCTTAGTTGTGTCAAGGTACCTAAGGGACTTATACTACCACATACACGTTTACAACTCGCAAGAGGACCAGAATGTAGCTGCAGTCCTGAAAAGACAGATTCATAAAACCCACAACCCTAATAGTTCTGAAACATGAGATGAGTTTGAAGCCCTGATTCTTGTTCATCCCGTAGCAAGCCACCCTGAGAATTTTTAGGATCTGGGACTAGTGTCAAACAGATTCCTTATTCGTCCTTAGCGAGGGACGGTGTAATGTCCTGTATATGAGGACTCCCTTTCCCCAGAACCCTGATGGGAAATCCTGATTTTTGTTTAGCCCTTAGAAAGATGTTATGTAGATATTGTGATGGAGGAAGGGTGTAAAACAGGTTTCTTATTTCTCCTTAGCAATGGATCGTGTAGATTCTGTATATGAGGATTGCTGTTACCTATGTTGCAGCTTCTAAACCCTAATTCTTGTTTAGCCCACAGCAGATGGCCTGTTGATTTTTAGGACTGAGGACTGCTATAAACCCAATTATTTTTCTTCCTTGGCAATGGGCCGTGTATTTTCCTGTATATGAGGACTCTCATTACATAGATCCTGCATTGTAACACTGATTCTTTTTTCGCCCAATCCAAGAAACCCTGTAGATTTTTGGGATTGAGGATTCGTGTAACCCAGATTCCTTATTCTTTCTTAGCAAAAGGTCATGTAGTTGCCTGTATATAAGGACTCCATTTCACCAAATTCATGATTAAAACAGCCTGATTCGAGTTTACCCATAGCAAGAACACCTGAAGTTTTTTTGGGTTTGAGGACACGAGTAAAGTAGACTCCTTATTCTTATTTATCAATAGGCAGTGACGTTTCCTGTATGTGAGGACTGCCATTACCCTGATTCTTACTCCAAAAACCTGATTGGTTTACTATCTCTTAGCAAGGTACTCTGTACCTTTTTGGGATGAGGACGCATGTAACCAAGATTCCTTATACTTCCATAGCAACTGGTCATGTAGTGTTCTGTATATGAGGACTCCCATAACTGAAATTACTGCATCATTCTCCACAAAACGCCGAGACCTTTCCTGGTGGCCTAGGATTCCAGTTGCTTGGATATCAAGAGAAAGACTCCCATAAAGTTCTTATGGAATTGTAACCCAAGATTCCTGGTTCCCTTTTCAAAAGACACACTAAAAATGTGGCGACATAGAAGCCCAGATTGCTGATTAAACTTTATCAAGGGAACTTGTAGATTTAGCGATTGAGACTCCAAGAACCGGATTCCCTTTC
>NW_007253441.1:6957-9369 GCF_000164805.1 Carlito syrichta
AATTTTTCAGGTTGGGGACTAGTGTATCACAGATTCCTTATTCTTCCTTAGCGATGGGCTGTGTAATGTCCTGTATATGAGGACTCCGTTTCCCCTGAAACCTGATTGGAATCCCGGATTCTTGTTCAGTCATTAGCAAGATGTCATGTACATATTCTTAAGGAAGGAACCGTTTAAACAGGTTTCTTATTTCTCCTTAGCAAGAGATCGTGTTGAGTCTGTACATGAGTACTGCTATTACCTATGTTGCAGCTCCTAAATCCTGATTCTTGTTGAGCCCACAGCAGATGTCCTGTTGAATTTTAGGACTGAGGAAAGCTATAACTCCGATTCTTTTTCTTCCTTGGCAAGGGGCCGTGTATTTTCCTGTATATTAGGTGTCTCATTACATAGATCCTGCTTTGAAACTCTGATTCTTTTTTAGACCTTTCAAAGATGCCCTGTAGATTTTTGGGATTGAGGATTCGTGTAACCCAGATTCCTTATTCTTTCTTAGCAAATGCTCATGTAGTTGCCTTTATATAAGGACTCCATTTCCCCAGATTCATGCTTAAAATACCATGATTCCTGTTTAGCCCATAGCAAGACGACCTGAAGTTTTTGGGATTGAGGACACGAGTGACGCAGATTCCTTATTCTTACTTCGCAATAGGCAGTGAAGTTTCGTGTATGTGAGGACTGCCATTACCCAGATTCCTACTCCAAAAACCTGATTCATGGTTACCTCTGAGGAAGACGGCCTGTAGTTTTTCGGATTGAGGACTCATGTAAACATGGTTCCTTATACTTCCTTAGCAATATGATGTGTAGTTTCTTGCATAGGATGACTCCCATTACCCAGCTTCCCGCTTCTCTCTGCAGGATGCCGAGACAGTTCCTGGTGATCGAGAATACGACATGTTTGGATATCAAGAGAAACACTCCCATCATGTTCTTTGGGAACTGGAATCAAAGATTCCTGGATCCCCTTCACAAGACCTCCCCAAAATGTGGAATCTTCAAAACCCAACATCCCAATTCCGACCTGCCCGCCCACAAGAATTTTCTGTAGTTTGAGGTCTCTTCAATCGAGGGGGTTTGTACCAATATGCCTTTTGATTCTGGAGAACATTATTATGGTCGTAGACCTTCCTAGGACACAAAGGGATTTGTATAGTCAGATCCTTGATTACAACGAACAAAAGGACCAGAGAGTTTCTGTGCATCTTTAATGACAGATTTATCGTATCCACGGAGCAAGTAGCTCTGAAAAATATAGGGACCCAGAGGCCTGGATTGCTGATTAAACCTTATCTAGAGGCCCTGCAGATTCCGGTTAATGAGAACACCTAGAAACGGATTTCCTTTTCGTTCTCAGAAAGATGCCCTGATTTTCCCTGTCGATGTAGATTCCAACCTCTGTATACAGCAAGACAAACGCCCAGAAGTTTCCTAGGGACATGAAAACAATGAATCCTAGTTACATTTAAAAATACGTACTAAACATTTGGCAACTGCAAAACACTTTTCCCCTCTCAAAATACAAACAGAAACGGAAGGGGAAGGAATACAGGGTTCACCTTAAGACCAGAGGTACATCCACATATGGCAAGAAGATTCCTTTTGTCCTGGAATCTGGCCTTAGTTGTTCTGAGGTACCTAACGGACTTGGATTGCCTGATAGCCGTTTACAACTTTCCAGAGGACCAGAATGTTGCTGGATTCCTGAAATGAGCATTTTGTAATATCCACATGATAAATTCCTACGAAATATTTCGGGAGCTTGAAGCCCTGTTTCTTGTTTGTCCCAGAGCAGACACCCTGGGAATTTATTAGATTGAGGACTCCTTCAACCAAGATTCTTTTTCTTCCTTAGTTGGAGACCATGTAGTGTCCTGTATGTGAGGACTTTCTTTCCCTAGATTCCTTTTTTGAAACCCTGATTCTTGTTTATCCCTTAATAAGATGCCATGTAGATTTTTTGATAGAGAAAACGTGTAAAACAGATTTCTTCTTTTTCCTTAGCCAGAGACCATGTAGTTTTCTGTATATGAGGACTGCTATTACCCACATTCATGCCTCGAGTCTCTGATTCTTAGTTAGCCCTCAGCAAGAAGCCCTGTAGATTTTCAGGACTGAGGACTTGAATAACCCGGATTCCTTATTTTTAGCAACAACCGTGCAGTTGCCTGTATATGAGTACTCCCTTTCCCAGATACATGTGTCGAAACCCTGATGCTTGTTTAGACCTTAGGAAGACGCCGTGTAATTTTTTGGTGATTGAGAACACATATCACACAGATTCCTTATTCTTTCCTAGGAAAAGTCCGTGCAGTTGTCTGTATATGATGATTTCATTTCCCTAGATTATGCTTCAGAAACCCAAATTCGTGTTTAGCCTTTAGCAAGACACCTTGTAGTTTTATTTGGGTT
>NW_007253442.1:0-6422 GCF_000164805.1 Carlito syrichta
TGGCAGAGGTTCTTGAAAAAAGATATTTTCCTTTTTTTACACTTACATTTTTTTGTGTAAGTTGGGATGGCCTTTGTGCAAGGTTGTGCTTTTCCTGTGTTTTATGAGATTGTTTTGTGATCAGGCATAGACCATGAGAACCCTGTCTGTATAGCCTGTCACCATCCTATTTGTCAGGGTTTTGTAGTTGTTGTTTATAACATAGGTGACTACATATTGTTTCTGAATATTTTCACAAGCAAGACATCTTAGATATTTTACCACTAACTTCTGTCAATTTTGTTTAAAATCTCTTCCTACCAGCTTGTTAATTGTCTGGCATTTTGCCGGTGGTTTGTGGGAGGTTAGTGTTCTTCAGTTTCAGCAAAAGGAATTAGGCAAAAAACCCCCAAAATATATCGACATTTGGAAGTTGAATGGGAAATGACAAAAGAAGGTCCAAGGCCGGTGGGAAGAGCAACAAATGGAAATGCTGAAAGTCGAATGACTCTTTAGGAGACTCAGGCAGGAGAATTGCTTCAGTACAGCAGGTCGAGGCTGCAGTGAGTTGTGATTGCTCCACTGCACTCCAGTCAGAGTGTTAGAGTGAGATCCTGTTTCTTAAAAACAAATAAACAAATCTAATGGAAAGACTATACAATTTCATTAAGAGACTCTAACAACTACCTAAATCAGTAAAGAATGATTGAAAAATTTTCTTAAAGATTTCAACGAACAATTGTAATGCTATCACTTATTATGTATTATTAGAAATTTCTCTTCCTTTACAGACAACTTTTTAAAAAGTGAAAGATCATTTGCAAACCAGTAATTTATATTACAAGTCACAAAACCAGTAAATAGTATAAATAAAAACTCCAAGACAATATTTTAAGATATGTTAAACATCTGAGAAAAATGGGCTACTGATATAATAAGGCATCTCACAAAAAAGAAAATAGAGACAATGAATAAAAATAGAAGATGCAATTAATGCATAGCAAGGTTGAAATTAGGTACTATTTTTACCTCTTCAATGAGTCAATTTTCAAATACCTAACATACCAAGTGTTTGAGAACATGGAGAATAATTAGAATATCGTATGTACTGTCTATAGAAATGTGTATTGGTGCAATCAACTTGAAAAACAATTTGTTGCTTGGCACGATGACTCACACCTGTAATTTCAGCACCTTGGGAAGCAGATTAGAGAAGATAGCCTGATTCAGGTGTTTGAGACCAGCCCTGGCAACTTGGCGAGGCTGCATCTCTACAATAAATGAAAAAAAGAAAGAAGAAAGAAAGAAAGAAGGAAGGAAGGAAAGAAAGAGGGAAAGAAAAGGAAAGAAAGAAGGAAGGAAGGAAAGAAGGAAAGAAAGAGGGAAAAAAAGGAAAGAAAGAAAGAAGGAAAGAAAAGGAAAAAAAGGAAAGAAAGAAAGAAGGAAGGAAAGAAAGAACGAAAGGAAAGGAAAGAAAGAAGGAAAGAAAGAAGGAAGGAAAGAAAGAAGGAAAGAAAAGGAAAAAAGGAAAGAAAGAAAGAAGGAAAGAAGGAAGGAAAGAAAGAACGAAAGGAAAGGAAAGAAAGAAGGAAAGAAAGAAGGAAGGAAAGAAAGAAGGAAAGAAAAAGGAAGGAAAGAAAGAAAGAAGGAAAGAAAGAAGGAAAGAAAGAAAGAAGGAAAGAAAGAAGGAAGGAAGGAAGGAAGGAAAGAAAGAAGGAAGGAAAGAAGGAAAGAAAAGGAAAGAAAGAAGGAAAGAAAGAAGGAAAGAAAGAAAGAAGGAAGGAAAGAAGGAAGGAAAGGAAAGAAGGAAAGGAAAGAAAAGAAGGAAAGAGAAGAAAGAAAGAAGGAAAGAAAGAAGGAAAGAAAGAAGGAAAGAAGGAAAGAAAGAAGGAAAGAAAAGGAAAGAAAGAAAGATGGAAGGAAAGAAAGAAGGAAAGAAAGAAGGAAAGAAAGAAGGAAAGAAAAGGAAAGAAAGAAAGAAAGAAGGAAGGAAAGAAGGAAAGAAAAGGAAAGAAAAGGAAAGAAAGAAGGAAAGAAGGAAGGAAAGAAAGAAAGAAAGAAAGAAAGAAAGAAAGAAAGAAAGAAAGAAAGAAAGAAAGAAAGAAAGAAAGAAAGAAAAAGAAAAACAATATGCTGTGTTAGGAAGTTGCAAGTCACAGATCTCAAAATCTACTAATTTCATTCAAGGTACATTCTCAAGAGAACTTCTGGCACATCTGCAACAGAAAACGTGCAGAAGAATGTTGGCATCTCTATTGTTAAAAGTAACAAAAATCTGGTGAGAAGGGAGGGTCCAAAGGTCCATTATGAGGAGAGTAGTTGAAAATTACTATGGTATATTCACAAAATACAATATTCTATGAAATTCAAAGAAGTAAATTACAATAATACTCAAAAGTCTGAATGCATATTAATGATATAATATTCAGAAAAAATGGTTGAAAAGATACCATGGGCATGGTTATATTTTATGAAGTTAAAATGTTTCATAAAATAGAACATTTTATAAATTATAAGAATATATATTGATCTATATTGATAAGAAAAGCTAAAAGTTATGGAAAAATCTGCATAGAATTTAGGTTTGTTGGGTAAAATAGAGGATTTGAAAAAAGGGACACAAAAAATTTACATCTGTAAAAAATCAGATGAGAAGAAGAGCCTTAAATTTGCACCAAAAAAGAAATTTTTTTAACACAGAATGGAAAAATTACATTGCCGATGTATTCACAGGTAGAACTGCACAGCCTGTGACCTCCCCAAGTGAGACCATGCCACTTACAAAATGGAGATCACGGAGAAGCAGGCCAGCATAAAATGACTACAATGGGTAATTTCCATACAAACCTGGCTTTTAAAGAGGATAGAAGAGGATCAGACTTTTATGTCCAGACCTCCACCCAAATGCGACAACCAGGTAATTCTAGACTTAGGTAGCTCTCTGTGCCACAGTTTCCCATCATAAACAAAATAAGGTAAAGCAGAAAATACCCTTCATGGAGCGCCTGTCACAAATAACCATTCAATCTGTAGGGAGAACTAAAAGATGAGGCCAGATGAAACATTGATGGGAAATTATACCGTATAGAAACTGGAGGAGTGGGGAAGATGATTGTTTGACTTACACAATCTTTTCAATGTATTGAACTGCCCTGTGAAAAGGCAAATATAATCATACTGATATGTTTAAAAAATGACAACCCTAAGCTCTTTCCTGTTTATAAGAAGTGAACAAAATAATATGTCACTAAGCATTGAAAACAGAAATGTGGATATCTGAATTTAATCAACTTTAAGGTAAGTCTTTTTCCATTTTAGTATCTGAAATAGCATGGAGCTAGGAAAAGGCTTCCCTCTTGTGGTGGGCAGGAGACAGTCACAGTCCCTCCTGGCATGTTGCCATGGGACATTACTAGAAGGCCAATGGCAGAGGAGCTCTTGTGGTTGGTCTAGAACCCAGCAGGATCCATAACTCTTTGTCAGTATAGAGCAATTTCTTGCTGGTGCCTCTTAAAACACAGGCTGGCTGTGCTTCACCTCCTCAGGGCTCTCTAGATGTCTTGGATTCAAACCATTGTGTCTGTCCCCACCAACCACCTAGGCACCATGCTAGAGTCCTTACCCATTTGTAGTCTTCCTCTCAGCTATAAGATTTCCATATTTTCCCTGTAAAAATTTCAAGAATGTGCCACTCTTCATCTTCTTTCTTTAGTGTCTACTCATTCTCTATTACTTTGGTTCTAGTTTTCTTAAAATTTTATGTTGTTTTTATCAGTATGTGATTTCCTTCATTTCCAAAAACAATTCCAATGATAGTTAAGAGAAGAATCATGTTCACATTTTGATTTTCTTATCTTCAGATGAGCAGTCACAGGGATCCTGGAGAATTTTGTATTCAAAATGACCTCTCTGTGGTGACTTTCCTTTCTGGAGAGATGGTGAGGTCTTTGCAATACATCACAGAGATGATTTACCTACCATTGTATCTGATGACTGTGTTATGGAATGATGTTCACTTTCAGAAAGTTTCTTGCCCAAGTTGTTAAAACCATTCTTATCAATACTGTGCTTCAACTAGAATCAGATTGATGCTCACAATCACAGTCATCACAGAGCACATTACTTTTTTTGCCAGAAACTATCTAGAAATGAACTTCCATCAAGGGTGTGTGTCTGTGAAGCCATCTGGTCTAACTGAAGCTCCCATTGGCTTTCATGACATAGTGGGATTTTTTTTAAACCCTCAAAAATTTGACAAATCACTGAGGGTCCATCCTCTAGAAGGCATTTACGAGCTCTGGAGCTCAGTCACTGGAGTCTGTGATTTTGGGCTATTTGTTTTGACTCAGTCTCATCTCTAATGTAAGGCAATGTCTCTTAGATATGGGAAGAGATTTAGATATAATTACTATATATTAATGATCTTAGTCATCTAACACCTTGAGCTCCTAGGCTTAAGTGATCTTCCCACATTGGTGTCTCAAAGTACTGGTATGATTATTCCCAAGCTCTTTTCAACAACTAGATCTGGCTGAGTATAGTGGCTCAAACTTGTAATCTCTGCACATTGGAAGCAGAAAGAAGATGATTGCTTGAGATCCCATGTGTCTAGGTTTTCTGAAATGAAAAAACCTTGTATTATTAATGGAAACTGTCAATAATTGGGCCCTTCCTCTCATCCTATTCTTTCACTGCCTGATTCAATAAAAACTGAAGAAATTCCAATAGTGCCTTCCAGAATGATACAATATTCACCATAATCCTATCAGCATCTGAAGCAATTTGAATTGATAATGAATGCAGCTCCCCACATAATTAGATTTTGGTATCTCATTTCCTATACAAGATAGCTATATAAGAAGGCAGTCAGTAGGCCAGGTGCAGTGGCTCATGCCTATAATCCCAGCACATTGGGAGGCTGAGGTGAGAGGATTGCCTGAGTCCACGGGTTTGAGACCAGCCTGGGGAACTTGGTGAAACCTCATTTCTACAATAAGTGAAAAAATTAGCTAGGCATAGCGGCATGTGTCTGTAGTTCCAGATACTTGGAAGGTTGCAGTGAAAGGAACACCTGAGCTCAGCAGGTCAAGGTTGCAGTGACTGAGAGTATGCCACTGCACTCCAGCCTGAGACACCAACTCAAAAAAAAAAAAAAAAGGCAGTCAGCAATGGACTGGGTCATCTGCCCTTTCTCTAGATTAGCTACATAGCTTGTCTTGGTCAAACCTAGGAGGCTGCAGCTATGGAATTTCATTCATCAGCCTTGGAAGAGTGGTCTTGGAGACAGACATGTCTAGAGCCCTACATGCCACCAGGCCTGAACCAAGAGCAGACCTGGGCCTGGGCACTTGATAACTTTACTGGACTTAGCCACCACTCTTGTCAACACCCTCAGTTCTGTGGGAAAGTGGACTCTGGTGCTTTCAAGCTGCTGGGCTGGGCATTCACCAGGCACAGAGCTGTTCCTGGAGTTGAGAGGTGCCAAAAACTCTGTCGAGACTCAGAAATCTGGGAACCAATGACTAAAATGATGAAGGAGTTCCAGTTACCCCAACAAGAGACAGATGCTACCATCAGAGAGGTCTGAAGGGTTTGGCACCAGCCAAGAGATACCACCACCTGGGCAGGTGGACAGACAGATGCCCAGAGATCTTCTCTGAGCCCAAGCTGCCCCTGCAAGCTGCTGAAAATCAAGGCTTACCATATGGAGGAACCTGCAAAGGGGAGGAACATCAGCCTTGCTCTGGGCTCATAGCATTATCATCTTCAAATGATGCATTGGAAAGAGCCTGAGACACCCCAATGGGACACTTATGCTCTCCCTGTGACCTTTTGTACTGGAACTGTGACTTGCATTCATAAGAGCCTCTCTGCTATGAAGATCATTCTTTGTTTTGCTCTACAGAATAACTTGAAGTGTTTTTTAATTAGAAAAACTCTCTTTACGTAAAGAATTATATGTTAAGAAACTTTTGTTTGAGATCTACTCAATTGTGATGGTTCTTCTCTTGAAACTGCACATGATGAAGAAAGTGTCTCTCTTATTCTCCACTTTTGAAATTGATTGATGGATTTTAGTTGGGTAAATCAAGATTGGAAGCTGTATATGTGGCCCTGAAGCAGAAAGGGGGCAAAGACCCAGCTCAGAGTCTTTTTGTTTTGTTTTGTTTTTCAGATGTCTCCCTCCATCATCCAGGCTGGAGTGCAGTGGCATGATTTTAGCCATCTAAAGCCTTGAACTCCTAGGCTTAAGTGATCGTCACACTTTGGCCTCTCAAAGTGCTGGTATTACAGGCATGAGCTGCCATGGCTATTCTCAAGCTCCTTTCAACAACTAGTTCTGGTTGAGTGTAGTGGCTTGAACTTGTAATCTCTGCACATTGGAAGCCGGAAAGAAGATGATTGCTTGAGACCTCATCTGCATAAAAAAGAAAAAAATTAGG
>NW_007253443.1:0-537 GCF_000164805.1 Carlito syrichta
ACTCCTCGAACTGGGTGTCAGGGAAGGTGGTGGTGGCACAATTATTATTTGGAGTTGGAATCCTGCTCTGTCTCCCAGGCCAGAATACAGGGGTTAGCTCACAGTCACCACTGACTCCACCTGCTGGGCTCAGGTGATTCTCCTGCTTCGGCCCACCAAGTGGCTGGAACGACACGCTTGTGACACCATGACCGGGTAATATTTGGATATATTTTTGATGGCTGAGAAAAAGTCGAGCCCAGGGTCCTGGGCTGGTATCAAACCCACAGGCTTAGGTCGTCCACTCTCCTCACCCTCGAAGGGCCAGGATTCCAGGCTGAGCCCCTGAGCCTGGCCTGTGGATGTGATGGTGGTGGTTGGTATTATTATTCTGAGTTGGAGTCCCGCGTTTTTGCCCAGGCCAGAGCACAGGGCCTGCACTTGGCCACCGCAGCCTCCACTGCCTGGGCTCAGGCTATCTTCCTGACATTACCTCCCAAGTGGCTGGAAAGACAGGCATACACCACCACGCTTGGCTCATTCTGTTTATTTCTTGTA
>NW_007253443.1:1794-3249 GCF_000164805.1 Carlito syrichta
TACCAGCCCCAACCCACTCCCCAATGGCTGCCCCTATTTGGTGAGGGAATTCCCGATGCTCCCTAGCCGGATTCCTGCTGGCTGTCCTCTCCAAGGTGAGAAATGTGCCCCAGGCAGGCTGACCCTCCGATTCTGCAACAAGGACCTCTGCCAAGAAAGGCCAGGGACACATCCCTCACCCGGGGATATTTCTTCACCCCCCAATCCAATTTTCCTGACTGTAAATCCAGTCACCCTGTGAACACAGAATGCACAGTTGAGAATGTTTTTGGAGACAGAGTCTGGCTCTTTGGCTTAGCCTGTGGCATGAGGACACAACTGTTGTTCACTGCCAGACTCAAAATCACAGGTGATTCTCCTTCCTCAGCATCTGGAGTGACCAGGATGATAGGTATCTTCACCCCAGAGCCCCTGTTTGGATGGGGGCAGAGATGGGGACTCCCTGTGTGGCCAGGTCTGGCCTTGGGCTCTTGGGCTCCTGCCATCCTCACACCTTGGCCTCCCTGAGTACTGGGATTCCAGGCATGGGCCGCCATGCCAGGCCTTATGGTTTGTTTTTGATGAAGGATAGAGACGAGACTCGGATGTTGAGCCTCATCATCCCAGCTCTTTGGGAAGCTGAGACCTGCAACTGGCCCAAGACCACAGGCTAAGACATGTCTGGGCACCATGGTGAGACCTCGTTTCTACCCTCCATTCCTAATGAGCTGGGCATGGTGGCACCTGCCTGTCCTTCTGGCTTCTTGGAAGGCCGGGAAAAGTCTCACTGGAGTTTGGTGGGCTGAACCAGCGGTGGCCGAGAGCAAGCCACCACCCTCCAGTCTGGATGATGGAGTGAGAGCTTGGCTCAAAGAAAAACAGAAAAATAGGTAAAACAGAAGGGTATCCATTTGTGTATGGAGTTGGGATCATCATGAGCAGACAGAGATCATTTGGGAAAGAGGCTCCAGCCTTGGGCCTAGAGTTCCTGAAAGATGATGGATCAGTAGACAATCGGGCTGTGGCTATGGGAAATGGGGCAGGGGACCACTGGGCCCGGGAATTCAAGACCAGCCTTGGCCACACAGCGAGACCTTGTTGCTCCCCAAACACAAACACTGGTGTTGTGCATGGTACTGCATGTGATCCAGGCTACATGGGATGTGGTGGCCTCCATCCCTGGGTGTTCCTTTGTGTCACCCCCACCGACAGAACGTGTGAGTCCAGGCCAGGAAGCATGGGTAACAGCTGTCAGGAGTGGGCCCTGTGAGGCAAATGTGGCAGACTGCCTGAGCACAGGGGTCAGAGACCAGCCCAGGCAAAGTGGTCCGACCTCGTCTCGGTGAGAGGTTCCCAAAATAAGTCAGGCGTGGTGGCTGCCGGAGTCCCAGGTACTTGGGGACTTGGTGGGAGGATCACCTGAGCCCCATAGGTCAAAGCTCCAGGAGTCACGATCATTCTGTTGCAACCCATCCC
>NW_007253443.1:3969-4837 GCF_000164805.1 Carlito syrichta
GGAATCCCACTCTGTTGCTCAGGACAGAGTGCAGGGGCACACTCAAGTCACCGCGGACTCTACCAGCCAGGCTCAGGTGATCCTCCTGCCTTGGCCCCCCAAGTGGCTGGAACCAAAGGCCTGCGCTACCATACTCAGCTAATCTTTGGATTTATTTTTCCTGAGACAATGTCTCGCCTCATATCCCATTGGGGTCAAAGCCACAGGTTAATCCACTTGCCTGGGCCTCTGAGGGGCCCAGATGCCAGACTGAGCCCCTTGGTCCGGTCTGTGGTTGTGGTGGTGGTGGGGGTTGGTATTATTATTCTGAGTAGGAGTACCAATCTGTTGCCCAGGCCAGAGTGCAGGAACCCACACTCAGCCACTGCGGCCCCAATAGGCTGGGTTCTGGCATACATCCCGCTGCAGCCTACTGAGTGTTTGGAATGCCAGGTTTGCACCACCACGTTCGGTTAATTTTTCGGACTTCTTCTAGAGACGAGGTCTTGCTAAGGTGCTCGGGCTGGTCTCGAACTTGGGGGCTCAGGTAATCCTCTCTTCACGGCCTCCAAGTTCACTGGGATGACTGGTGTGCGACCCCACGCCCAGCAACCACACAACACTCAGGGCCTGAGTTCGAGGCCTACTCCATTCTGATGACCTGGGACTATGAAGAGGGGGCTGGGTTCACTTGCCAAGCCCTTCCCATGGGGAGCACCAGTCTCTGGGGTATGTTGCCACCAGGGTGCCCACACCTCTGCCCACCTGTTCCCCAGGGTGGATCCACTTGCTCCTCCCAGAAGCCACCTTGGGGAAAGGGAGGGTTTGACTCTCAAACTTTCAGGGTGGCAGGGATGTCCGGGCTACTCACGCCTGTCTCCTTGGCACT
>NW_007253444.1:0-300 GCF_000164805.1 Carlito syrichta
CTTCTGCTTTCCCAGAAGGAAGGGCCCAGCCTCACCTACATGACCTGCAGCCCCCTGACCAGCTGAGGTTCCCCTCTTAGACTTATAAGCCTGTGGCCACTGGCATCTGGCTGTCTGCCCTCCCTGCCTCCCCAGGGTCCCTTCAGAGGGTTCCTGGGCTTTCTGTCTGGGTGCTGTGTGAGAGGCCCGTGTGCATGGCGGGGGAAAGGGCCACTGCAGCCTCCACCTGGACTACCCATGACACTCTGGCACCAGCTCCTGCTCCTCCCTTCGGCGTCCTCCCCTTTCCCATCTGGCCCC
>NW_007253444.1:1746-5579 GCF_000164805.1 Carlito syrichta
CAGTACACAGTGACAGGTCTGGAAGGTCCCTAACTGCCCTGTTGGACACACTCAGACACTTTGGGACTCCGAACAATCCAGAAACCTTCCCTTTGCTGGCACCAGTTCTCCCATTCAATGGTGCAGACCCAGGACTAAGTGCTGGAAACAGGGACACAAGACTGAGCAGTAAGGATAAATCCATTCATTTTCTTTTGAAATAAAAAAAATATACCAGAGCCACATCATCAGGGTGCCAAAACTCAGGTGCAGAGCCCATGAACACAATTCTCTGGGCTCTAGCTGCCCATGATCCCCTTGACAGTGTTGTAAACCCAGGAAAGAAAGGGGAAACATGGGCTGTTGTCCAAGCCTGGGCACTTCAGCGGGTTCTGGGTCTCAGGCAGCAGGTAAGTGACAGGCCATTCATTCAGATTCTGGAGGGGAGAACCCTCCTGCATCTCTCCTTGCACAGGCTCCTCATCATCACTGAGGCTGACTTCATAGAACTCTGCAGATGGAGAAGGAACTGCACTCTGGTTCTGGTACAGGTCGATGTACTCGCCTGTGGGATAAGGGGTTCAGACGCCAGCCCCTCAACCCTCGGTCAGCTCCCAGCCATGGCTCTAACATCCCAGCTCACCACTTGCGTTGACCTCCACAGGCAGCTGGATGCAGCCATGCTCCAGCTCTTCCACTCACTCCTTTACATCTGCTGTTTCTTCCTCCATGACTTCTAGGAAGCACCTCTGGAGGCAGAACCCAGAGTCAGGGGTCAGCAGCAACCTGCCACCCCACCCTACTTGGGCCTGACAGGAAAGACTCCCTCACCTCCATCGTCTCCATGGCCCTCTGGAGGGCATGGTGCACCTCCACAGACATAGACTTGCCCCTGGTCCCAGGGACTGGGACCACATCCACCAGAGTTTTCTGGGCCGGGACTGCCAGTGTGACCAGGCATGGGCAGCACCTTCTCTGCTCCTCTGGCCCCCACAGTAGCCGTGTCTGCTCCATGTCAGTACTAGTTAGCGCCACAGTCAAGAAGGCTGCCTGCAGGCAACAGTGATGCATATTTGTGGAGGAAAACCACAGGATGAACAATGGCCAGGGAGATGGAAAGGGGACTCTCTCTCAGGCCTACTGGGGACACCTGTTGCTCACAGGTGCAGCAGTGTCTGACACTGGCTCAGGGAAGGGGGTTGGAAGTGGAGAGAAATCAGAGGACAGAAAAGCCAAGAGAATCAGGATGTCCAGGGGGTCCCAGAGAAAGGCAGGGGGTGTGGCTCACCACAGCCTCTTTGCAGTCCAGGTTCTCTGGGGTGATCAGCCTAGACTGAGGCTCCTCGCCCTCATCCTTGTCTTCCTCTCCATGTTTCTCCTCCTCATTGTCATCCACATCCTTGTGATCCTCTCCAGCCTCCTCCTCCTTATCATCAATGCTCTTGTCCTCCTCTCCAGGCTCCTCATCTTTGTCATCAACACCCTTGTCATCCTCTCCTACCTCCTCCTCCTTGTCATCAACACCATCAGCTGCCTCTCCAGGATCCATCTCCTTGACATCAACACCCTCGACTGCCTCTCCAACCTCCCCGTCCTTCTCATCAACACCCTCGGGCCCCTCTCCAGGCTCCTCCTTCTTGTCATCAACACCCTCAACTGCCTCTTCAGGCTCCTGCTCCTTGTCATCAACACCCTCAGTAGCCTCTCCACACTCCTCCTTCTTGTCATCAAGACTCTTGTCTACCTCTCCAGGCTCCTGCACCTTGTCATCAACACCCTCGGCCACCTCTCCAGTCTCCTGCTCCTTATCATCAAGGCCCTTGTCCTGCTCTCCAGGCTCCTCCTCCTGGTCATCAAAGCCCTTGGCTGCCTCTCCAGGCTCCTCCTCCTTGTCCTCAACTCTTTTGGCCACCTCTCCAGCCTCCCCATCCTTCTCATCAATACCCTCGGCCCACTCTCCAGGCTCCTCCTCCTTGTCATCAACGTCCTTGGCTGCCTCTCCAGCCTCCCCCTCCTTCTCATCAATGCCTTCAGCCGCCTCTCCATTCTCCTCTTTCTTATCATCAACACCCTTGTCCTGCCTTCCAGGCTCCTCCTCCTTGTCACCAGTATCCTCAGCTGCCTCTCTAGTTTCCTCCTCCTTGCCATCAACGCCATTGTCCTGCTCTCCAGGCTCCTCCTCCTTGTCATCAACACCCCTGTCCTGCTCTCCAGGCTCCTCCTCCTGGTCATCAAAGCCCTTGGCGGCCTCTCCAGGTTCCTCCTACTTGTCCTCAACTCTTTTGACCACCTCTCAAGCCTCCCCATCCTTCTCATCAATTCCCTCGGCCCCCTCTCCAGGCTCCTCCTTCTTGTCATCAAGACCACTGTCTGCCTCTCCAGCCTTCTGCTCCTTGTCATCAGTGCCCTCAGCCACCTCTCCAGGCTCCACCACCTTGTCATCAACACCGACAGCTGCCTCTCCAGATTCCTCCTCCTTGTCATCAATGCCCTTGGCTGCCTCTCCAGGGTCCTCCTCCTTGTCATCAAGACCCTTGCCCACCTCTCCAGGCTCCTCCTTCTTGTCATCAACACCCTTATTTGCCTCTCCAGCCTCCTCCTCCTTGTCATAAATGCCCTTGTCCTCCTCTCCAAGCTTCTCCTCCTTGTCATCAATGTCTTTGTCCTCATCTCCATGTTCTCCTCCTTGTTGTCATCCACGTCCTTGTCCTCATGCTTCTTGTCCTTATTTTTATCCTCGTCCTTGGCCGCCTCGTCGCTCAACTCATAACCTGGTGGGACAGCCAGAGGGGGTCTCAGACAACCCGGCGAGGGAGGCACAGGGGCTACCTTGCCCCACCCTCACTGTGTAACCCACGGCCGGCCCCTCACCCAAGGAAAATGATCAACTGTTCCGAAGGTCTGTTCTAAGACCTCAGTTCCATGCCGCAAGAGTCCCCCAGCTTCCTCAGAGTCACTCACCTCCCACGGGGAGATCAATATGATTCAGCTTGGCCTGCACCTCCTGGTTCTTCTGGTTGGTGACTTGCAGGTGCTCCTGTGGGCACAGAGGAGTGAGAAGACCCAGGGTGGCCAGGCCCTCCCCCTCAGGCCTACTCTCGGCCCCTCCCTCACCTGGGCCATTTGCAACTCCTGGTGGGCCATCTCAGCCTCCGCCTTGCTCACAACTGACTCATGTTTTATCTGGTCTATGACATGCATGTGCAGGAGCATTTCCTTGTGCAGCACCTCCTTCTCAGAGACCAGATGCTGGTAGGCAGCCTCCTGCTGCTGGTAGGCAGCCACGTACTGCTGCAGATAGGTCAGGTACTGGTCTCTTTCCTCCTGCAGACTCTGAGCCTCCTGGTTCTTCTGGTCCATCTGCAGGAAGTCCCATGGTGTGAGGGCAGGCGGTGGCCTCCTTCCAGATCCCAAGCCCATAAATAGGGTGGTAGAGACACTGTGGGCCCAGCTACCTCACTCCTGGCCTAAGTGACTGCCCTCTTGCCCAGAGCCCCATGGCACCTTCACCCAGATTCACACCCCACCACCTCCTTTCCTATCACTTTAACTGTAGGCCACAGATGGGTGGAACAGCAGCTGGAGACAACCAACATCTACTGTGAGCTGCACACTAAATGCCCACTACTTTATATAAACTATCTTTTTTTTATTCTTTTGAGTTGGAGTCTCACTCCATTATCTGGGCTGTAGTGCAGTGGTACATTCACAGCCTCCACAGTGTTGAATTGCTAGGCTCTGGGGATCCTCCCGCCTCAGTCTTCCAAGTAGCCAGAACTACAGGCCCACACTCATTTAAGCTCAACACTTCTATGAGGACAATTCTCACTTCCTTTTTTTTTTTTTTTTTTTTT
>NW_007253445.1:0-835 GCF_000164805.1 Carlito syrichta
CCAATACCATTTATAACATTTAAGAGGACCAGAATGTTGCTGGAGTCCTGAAATGAATGATTCATAATATCCGAAAGCTAAATTTCTCTGAAACATTTGTGGAGCTCGAAGATCTGTTCCTTGTTTTTCCCATAGCAGACAAGCTGTGAATTTTCTGGATTGCGGGCCCGTACAACAATCATTCTTTATTCGTACTTAGTTGGAGGTCACATAGTGTACTGTATGTGAGGACTCTCTTTTCCTTGATTCCTGTTTCGAAACCCTGATTCTTGTTTATCCCTTAGTAAGAAGTCATGTACATTTTTTGAAAGAGGAATCGTAGAAATCATATTTCTTCTCTTTTATAAGCAAGAAGCCATGTAGTTTCCTGTATATGAAGATTGCTATTACCCACATTCATGGCTCGAATCCCTCATTCTTCTTTAGCCATAAGCAAGATGCCCTGTAGATTTTCAGTAGTGAGGACTTGTATACACCAGATTCCTTATTTTTAGCAACAGTCGTGCAGTTACCTGTATATGAGTACTCCTCTTCACAGATACATGCGTCGAAATCTTGATTCTTGTTTAGATCTTAGGAAGACAACGTATATTTTTTTGGAGATTTAGAAAAAATGTCTCCCACTTTCCTTATACTTTTTAGGAAATGTCAGTGCATTTTTCCGTATATGAGCATTTCATTTCCCTAGTTTATGCTTCAAAAACTCAAATTCGTGTTTAGCCCTTAGCATAAAACCCTGAAGTTTTATTGGGGTGGAGGACACATGTAAACCAGATTCCTAATTCTACTTTAGCATTAGACAGTGCAGTTTCCTGTATAAGAGGAATCCCATTAT
>NW_007253445.1:2277-18843 GCF_000164805.1 Carlito syrichta
AAACACCATGATTCCTGTTTAGCCCATAGCAAGATGACCTTAAGCTTTTTTTGGGATTGACGACCCGAGTAACGCAGATTGCTTATTCTTACTTAGCAATAGGCAGTAAATTTCCTTTATGTGAGGCCTCCCATTACCAGATTCCTACTTCAAAAACCTGATTCGTGGTTACATCTTAGGAAGACGACCTGTAGTTTTTGGGGATTAAGGACTCATATAGGGAAGATTCCTTATACTTGCTTACCAATATGACGTGTAGTTTCCTGTATATGATGACCTCCATTACCCAGTTACTTGCTTCACTCTGCGGGTTGGTGAAACTGTTCCTGGTGACCCAGAATTCCAGTTTTTTGGATATCAAGAGAAAGATGTCCATAATGTTCTTTGGGACCTGGAATCCAAGCTTCCTGGTTCCCCTTCACAAGACCTCCCAAAAATGTGGAATATTCCAAACTCAAATCCCTAATTCCTACCTGCCCACCCACAAGAATTTTCTGTACTTTGAGGTCACCTGAATCGAGGAATTTTAACCAATATACCTTTTGATTCTGCGGAATATGATTATGGTCGTAGATGGTCCCAGGAAACAAAAGGATTCCTAGGGCCAAATCCATGATTACAACTAACAAGAGGACCAGAAAGATCTTAAAGATCTGTAATGACATACTTAGCTTATCCATGGAGCAAGTAGTTCTGAAAATGTAGGGACAAAGAAGCCCAGATTGCTGATTAAACCTTATCAAGCGGCCGTGTAGATACTGGAAAATGAGAACCCCTAAAACCGGATTTCTTGTTAATTCTCAGTAAGATGCCCTGATTTTTCCTGTCGATTTGGATTACAAATTCAGTATATCAAAAGACACATGCCCAGAAGTTTCCTACGTTCGTGGATTCCATGATTCCTGGTTACCATTAAAAGTACGTAGTAAACATTTGGCAATTGCGAAATCCTTGTCCCTTCTCAAAATCACAAGAGACACGGAATGGGAAGGTTTACAGGGTTCACCTTAAGAACAGAGTTACTTCCAAATATGGCAAGAAGATTCTTTTTGTCCTGGAATCTTGCCTTAGTTGTTCTGAGGAACGTAACAGACTTGGAGTGCCCAATACCATTTACAAATTTTAAGAGGACCAGAATGTTGCTGGAGTCTTGAAATGACCGATTCATAATATCCGAATGCTAAATTGCTCTGAAACATATAGGGAGATTGAAGATCTGTTTCTTGTTTGTCCCTTAGCAGACAACCTGGGAATTTTTTGGATTGAGGGTGCGTACAACATTGATTCTTTATTCGTACTTAGTTGGAGGCCATGTAGTGTCCTGTAGGTGAGGACTCTCTTTCCCTTGATTCCTGTTTCGAAACCCGGATCCTTGTTTAGCTGTTAGTAAGAAGTCATGTAGATTTTTTGATAGAGGAACCGTGGAAAACAGATTTCTTCTCTTTTATTAGCACGAGGCCATGTGGTTTCCTGTATATGAGGATTGCTATTACACATATTCATGCCTCGAATCCCTGATTCTTCTGTAGCCGTCAGCAAGATGCCCTGTAGATTTTCAGGACTGAGGACTCATATAACAAAGATTCTTTATTTTTAGCAACAGCCGTGCGGTTACCTGTATATGAGTACTCCTGTTCACAGATACATGCGTCAAAAGCTTTACTGTTGTTTAGCTCTTAGGAAGACGCAGTATATTTTTTTGGATATTGAGAAAACATGTCACACACATTCCTTATTCTTTCTTCGGGAAAGTCAGTGCATTTGTCTGTATATGAGCATTTCATTTCGCTAGTTCGTGCTTCAAAAACACAAATTCGTGTTTAGCCCTTACTAAGAAACCCTGAAGTTTTATTGGGATGGAGGACACGTGTAAACCACATTCCTAGTTCTCCTTTTGGAATAGACTGTGCAGTTTTCTGTATATGAGGACTCCCATTATCCAGAATCTTACTCCCAATACCTGAATGGTGGTAATTTCTAAATGATACAGTCTGTAGGTTTTTGGATGGAGGCCTCATGTAACCAAGATTTCTTATTCTTCCATAGCAACAGGTTGTGTAGTGTTCTCCATATGAGGACTCCCATTACTGAAATTCCTGCTTCATTCTCACCAAGATGCCAAGATATTTCCTGGTGACCTAGAATTCTGGTGGCTTGGATATCAAAAGAAAGATTACCATAAATTTCTTGTGGAATTGGTACCCAAGATTCCTGGTCCCTTTTCAAAAGACACACCAAAAATGTGGCGACATAGAATCTCAGATAGATGATTAAACCTTATCAAGAGATTTGTAGCTTTAGGCGATTGACAACTCTAAGAAGCAGATTCCCTTTCCGTTCTCAGCAAGATGCACGGAATTTCCCTTACCATGTGGATTCCAAAACTCTGTGTACAAAAATGCAGAAGCCCAGATGTTTCCTAAGGACGCGGAATCCATGGAACCTGGTTACATTTTATTAATTCGTAATAAATATTTGGCAACTGCAAAACCTTCGGGCCCTCTTCAAATAAAGAACAAACGGAAATTTAAGGATTACCAAGTTCATCTTAAGACCAAAGTTGCATCCAAATACGGCAATATGATACTTTTTTTCCAGGAATCTGGCCTTAATTGTCCCAGGAACTAAAGGGATTTGTACTACCAGATACCCGATTACAACTCTCAGGAGGACCAGAATGTTGCTGGAGTCCTAAAATGACTGATTCATAATACCCACAAGTCAAATATCTCTGAAACATGAGACGAACTCGAAGCCTTGATTCTTGTTTATACCGCAACAAGACGCCCTGAGAATTTTTTGGATTGTGGACAAGTGTATCACAGATTCCTTATTCTTCTTTACTGAGGGGCCGTGTAATGTCCTATATATGAGGACTCTCTTTCCCTAGAGTCCTGTCTGGAAACCCTAATTCTTGTTTTGCCATTAGCAACATGTCATGTTGATATTGTGATGGAGGAACCGTGTAAAAGAGGTTTCTTATTTCTCTTTAGCTAGAGATCAAGTAGACTCTGCATATGAGGACTGCTATTACCTATGTTCCAGCTCCTAAACCCTGATTCTTGTTTAGCCAACCGCAGATGGCCTGTTGATTTTAAGGACTGACGACTGCTATAACCCCGATTCTTTTTCTTCCTTGGCAAAAGGTTGTGTATTTTCCTGTATATTAGGATTCTCATTAGATACATACTGCTTCGAAACTCTGATTCTTTTTAGAACTGTCCAAGACGTTCTGTAGATTTTTGGGATTGAAGTCTCGTGTAACCCAGATTCCTTATTCTTTCTTAGCAAAATTTCATGTAGTTGCCTGTAAAGAATGACTCCATTTTCAAGATTCATGCTCAAAAACACCGTGATTCGTGTTTAACCCATAGCAAGATGACCTTAAGCTTTTTTGGGATTGATTTCCCAAGTAAGGCAGATTCTTATTGTTACTTTGCAATAGGCAGTGAAGTTTCCTTTATGTGAGGATTCCTATTACCCAGATTCCTACTTCAAAAACCTGATTCGTGGTTACGTTTAGGAAGATGGCGTGTAGTTTTTGGGATTGAGGACTTACATAAGGAAGATTACTTATAATTCCTTAGGAATATGAAGTGTAGTTTCTTGTATATGACGACCTCCTTTACCCAGCTTCTTGCATCCCTATGCAGGATGCTGCGACAGTTCCTGGTGACCGAGTATTACAGTTTTTTGTATAACAAGAGAAAGACTTTCATAATGTCCTTTGGGAACTGGAGTCCAAGATTCCTTGTTCCCCTTCACAAGACCTCTCCAAAATGTGGAGTCTTCAAAACACAACCTCCCAATTCTGACCTGCCCGCCCTCAAGAATTTTCTGTACTTTGAGGTCACCTGAATCCAGGAGTTTTGTACCAATATTCCTCTTGATTCTGGGGAATATGATTATGGTCGTAGATGGTCCCAGGAAACAAAAGAATTTCTAGGGCCAAATCCTTGATTACAACTAAGAAGAGGACCAGAAAAATCCTGAGGATCTGTAATGACAGACTTAGCATATCCATGGAGCATGTAGCTCTGAAAATGTAGGGACACAGAACAGATTGCTGATTAAACCTTATCAAGAGGCCCTGTAGATTCTGGAAAATGAGAACTCCTAGAACCGGTTTTCCTTTTAATTCTCAGTAAGATGCACTGATTTTTTCTGTCGATTTGCATTCCAAATTCAGTATATCAAAAGACAGATGTCCATTAGTATCCTAGGTTCGTGGATTCCATGATTATTGCTTACCATTAAAACAACGTAGTCAACATTTGACAAGTTCAAAACCCTTGTCCCTTCTCAATATCCCAAGAGACACAGAAGTGGAAGGATTACAGGGTTCACCTTAAGACCAGAGTTACATCCAAATATGACAATAACATTCCTTTGTCCTGGAATCTGGCCTTAGTTGTTCTGAGGAAACTAACGGACTTGTAGTGCCCAATAACATTTACAGATTTTAAGAGGACCAGGATGTTGCTGGAGTCCTGATATGACCGATTCACAATATCCGAATGCTAAATTGCTCTGAAACATTTGGGGAGCTCAAAGATCTGTTTCTTGTTTGTTCCATAGCAGACAACCTGGGAATTTTTTGGATTGAGGGCACGTACAACAATGATTCTTCATTCGTACTAAGTTGGAGGCCATGTAGTGTCCTGTATGTGAGCACTCTCTTTCCCTTGATTCCTGTTTCAAAACCCTGATACTTGTTTAGCCCTTAGTTAGAAGTCATGCATATTTATTGATAGAGGATCCGTTGAAAACAGATTACGTCTCTTTTATAAGCAAGAGGAAATGTAGTTTCCTGTATATGAGGATTGCTATTACCCACATTCATGTCTCGAATCCCTGATTTTTCTATAGCCGTCAGCAAGATGCCCTGTAGATTTTCAGGACTGAGACCTCGAATAACACAGATTCCTTATTTTTAGCAACAGCCATGCAGTTACATGTATATGAGTACTCCTGTTCACAGATACATGCGGCAAAAGCTTGATTCGTGTTTAGATCTTTCAAAGACGCCATATTTTTTTTGGAGATTGAGAATACATGTCACCCATATTCCTTATTCTTTCTTAGGAAAAGTCAGTGCATTTGTCTGTATATGAGCATTTCATTTCCCTAGTTCATGCTTCAAAAACCCAAATTCGTGTTTAGCCCTTAGCAATAAATGTTGAAGTTTTATTGGGATGGAGGACACGTGTAAACCAGATTCCTTATTCTCCTTTAGCAATAGACAGTGCAGTTTCCTGTATATGAGGACTCCCATTATCCAGATTCCTACTCCCAAAACCTGAATGGGGGTTATCTCTTAGCAAGACAGTCTGTAGGTTTTTGTGATGGAGGCCTCGTATAACCAAGATTCCTTATTCATCTGTAGCAATAGGTCGTGTAGTGTTCTGTATATGAGGACTCCCATTGCTGAAATTCCTGCTCCATTCTCAGCAATACACCAAGATATTTCCTGGTGATCTAGAATTCCAGTTGCTTGGAAATCAAGAAAAAACTCCCATAAAGTTGTTTAGGAATCTAAACCCAAGATTCCTGGTTCCTTTTCAAAAGACACACTAAAAATGTGGCGACATAGAAGAGCAGATAGATGATTAAACCTTATCAAGAGACTTTGTAGATTTAGGCGATTGAGAACTCCAAGAAACGGATTCCGTTTCCATTCTCAGCAAGATGCCTTGAATTTCCCTGTCCATGTGGATTCCAAAACTCTGTGTACAAAAATGCAGATGCCCAGATGTTTCCTGGATACGTGGAATCCATGGATACTGGTTACATTTAAATAATTCGCACTAAGTATTTGGCAACTGCAAAACCCTCGGGCCCTCTACAAATAAAGTACAAACGGAAATTTAAGGATTGCCAAGTTCATCTTAAGACCAAGGTTACATCCAAATATGGCAATATGATACTTTTTTTCCGGAAATCTGATCTTAATTGTCCCGAGGAACTTAAGGGATTTGTACTACCAGATACCCGATTACAGCTCTCAAGAGGAACAGAATGTTGCTGGAGTCCTGAAATGATTGATTCATAATTCCCACAAGCCAAATATGTCTGAAACATGAGACGAGGTCGAAGCCTTGATGCTTGTTTATACTGCAGCAAGAAGCCCAGAGAATTTTTCGGATTTAGGACTAGTGTATCACAGATTCCTTATTCTTCTTTAGCGAGGGGCCGTGTAATGTCCTGTATATGAGTACTTCTTTAGCCCAGAATCCTGTTTGGAAACCCTGATTCTTGTTTTGCCATTATCAACATATCATGTAGATATTGTGAAGGAGGAACCGTGTAAAAGGGGTTTCTTAGTTCTCTTTAGCTAGAGATCATGTAGATTCTGCATATGAGGACTGCTATTTCCTATGTTCCATTTTCTAAACCCTGATTCTTCTTTAGCCAACAGCAGATGGCCTTTTGATTTTAAGGACTGAGGACTGCTAAATCCCCGATTCTTTTTCACCCTTGGCAAGGGGTTGTGTATTTTCTTGTATATTTGGACTCGCATTAGATACATCCTGCTTCGAAATTCTGATTATTTCAGAACTTTCCAACATACTCTATAGAATTTTGGGATTGTGGACTCATGTAACGCAGATTCCTTATTCTTCTTAGCAAAAGGTCATGTAGTTGCCTGTATATAAGGACTCCATTTTCCAGATTCATGCTCGAAAACACCATGATTCGTGTTTAGCCCATAGCACGAAGACCTTAAGCTTTTTTGTGATTGAGGACCCAAGTAACGCAGATTCCTTATTCTTACTTAGCAATAGGCAGTGAAGTTTCCTTTATGTGTGAACTTCCATTACCCAGATTCCTACTTCAGAAACCTGATTCGTGCTTACGTCTTAGGACCATGGCCTGTAGTTTTTGGGATTGAGGACTCATATAAGGAAGATTCCTTATATGTCCTTACCAATATGATGTGTACTTTTCTGTATATGATGACTTCCATTACCCAGCTTCCTGCTTCACTCTGCAGGATGCCAAGACAGTTCCTGGTACCGAGAATTCCAGATTTTTGGATATAAAGAGAAAGACATCCATAATGTTCTTTGGGAACTGGAATCCACGATTACTGGTTAACTTTCACAAGACCTCCCCAAATGTGGAATATTCCAAACCAAAAACCCCAATTCCTACCTGCCCACCCACAAGAATTTTCTGTACTTTGAGGTCACCTGAATCGAGGAATTTTGTACCAATATACCTTTTGATTCTGGGGAATATGATTATGGTCGTAGATGGTCCCAGGAAACAAAAGGATTTCTAGGGACAAATCCTTGATTACAACTAACAAGAGGACCAGAAAGATCCTGAGGATCTGTAATGACAGATTTAGCATGTCCAGGGAGCATGTAGCTCTGAAAATGTAGGGACACAGAAGACCAGATTGCTGATTAAACCTTATCAAGAGGTCCTGTAGATTCCGGAAAATGAGAACTCCTAGAACCGGATTGCCTTTTAATTCTCTTTAAGATGTCCTGATTTTTCCTGTCGTTTTGGATTCCAAATTCAGTATATCAAAAGACAGATGCCCATTATTTTCCTAGGTTCGTGGTTTCCTTGATTCCTGGTTACCATTAAAAGAACGTAGTAAACATTTTGCAAGAGCAAAACCCTTGTCCCTTTTCAAAATCCCAAGAGACACGGAAGTGGAAGGATTACAGGGTTCACCTTAAGACCAGAGTTACATTCAAATATGGCAAGAAGATTCTTTTTGTACTGGATCTGGACTTAGTTGTTCTGAGAAACCTAACGGACTTGGAGTGCCCAATAACATTTACAGCTTTTAAGAGGACCAGAATGTTGCTGGAGTCCTGAAATGACAGATTCATAATATCCGAATGATAAATTGCTCTGAAATATTTGGGGAGCTCAAAGATGTGTTTCTTATTTGTTCCATAGAGACAACCTGGGAATTTTTTGGGTTGAGGGCGCGTACAGCAATCATTCTTTATTCGTACTTAGTTGGAGGCCATGAAATGCCCTGTATGTGAGAACTCTCTTTCCCTTGATTCCTGTTTCAAAACCCTGATACTTGTTTAGCCCTTAGTAAGAAGTCATGCAGATTTTTTATAGAGGAACCGTGGAAAAGAGATTTCTTCTATTTTATAAGCAAGAGACCATGTAGTTTCCTGTATATGAGGATTGCTATTACTCAAAATCGTGCCTTGTATCCCTGATTCTTCTGTAACCGTCAGCAAGATGCCCTGTTGATTTTCAGGACTGAGGACTCGAATAACCCTGATTCCTTATTTTTAGCAACAGTCGTGCATTTACCTGTATATGAGTACTCCTGTTCACAGATACATGCGTCGAAATCTTGATTCTTGTTTAGATCTTAGGAAGACGCCGTATATTTTTTTGGAGATTGAGAAAACATGTCACACACATTCCTTATTCTTTCTTAGGAAAAGTCAGTGCATTTGTCTGTATAAGAGCATTTCATTTTCCTAGTTCATTCTTCAAAAACCCAAATTCGTGTTTAGCCCGTAGCAAGAAATCCTGAAGTTTTACTGGGATGGAAGACTCGTGTGAACCAGATTCCTTAATCTCCTTTAGCAATAGACAGTGCAGTTTCCTGTATATGAGGATTCCCATTATCCAGATTGCTACTCCCAAAACCTGAATGGTGGTTATCTCTTAGCAAGACGGTCTGTAGGTTTTTGGGATGAAGGCCTCGTGTAACCAAGATTCTTTATTCTTCTGTAGCAACAGGTCGTGTGGTGTTCTGTATATGAGGACTCCCATTACCTAAATTCCTGCCTCATTCTCAAGAAGACGCCATTATATTTACTGGTGACCTAGAATTCCAGTTGCTTGGATATCAAGAGAAAGACTCCCATAAAATTCTTGAGGAATTGTAACCCAAGTTTCCTGATCCCTTATCAAAAGACACACTAAAAATGTGGTGACATAGAACCCCCAATTGCTGATTAAACCTGATCAAGAGACTTTATAGATTAAGGCGATTGAGAACTCCAAGAACCAGATTTCCATCCCGTTCTCAGCAAGATGCCCTGAATTTCCCTGTCCATGAGGATTCCAAAACTCTATGTACAAAAATGTAGATGCCCAGATGTTTCATAGGCACGTGTAATCCATGGGTCCTGGTTACATTTTAATAATTCTTACTAAATATTAGGCAACTGCAAAACACACGGTCGCTTTCCAAATAAAGTACAAACGGAAATTTAAGGATTACCAAGTTCATCTTAAGACCAATGTTACATCCAAATACAGCAATATGATACTTTTTTTTCTGGGAATCTGGCATTAATTGTCCCGAGGAATTTAAGGGATTGGTACTACCAGACTCCCGATTACAACTCTAAAGAGGACCAGAATGCTGCTGGAGTCCTGAAATGATTGATTCATAATATCCACAAGCCAAATATCTCTGAAACTTGAGATGAGCCGAAGTCTTGATTCTTGTTTATACCGCAGCAAGACGCTCTGGGAATTTTTCGGATTCTGGACTAGTGTATCACAGATCCTTTATTCTTCTTTACCGAGGGACCGTGTAATGTCCTGTATATGAGGATTCCCTTTCCCCAGATTCCTGTTTGGAAACCCTGATTTTTGTTTTGCCATTAGTAACATATCATGTAGATATTGTGACGGAGGTACCGTGTAAATGGGGTTTCTTAGTTCTCTTTAGCTAGAGATCAAGTAGATTCTGCATATGAGGACTGCTATTACCTAGGTTCCAGCTTCTAAACCCTGATTCTTGTTTAGCCCACAGCAGATGACCTGTAGATTTTAAGGACTGAGGACTGCTATAACCCCAATTCTTTTTCACCCTTGGCAATGGGCTGTGTATTTTCCTGTATATTTGGACTCTCATTAGATACATCCTGCTTCAAAACTCTGATTAGTTTTAGAACTTTCCAAGATGCTCTGTCGATTTTTGGGATGGAGGACTCGCGTAACCCAGATTACTTATTCTTTCTTAGCAAAAGTTCATGTAGTTGCCTGTCAATAAGGACTCCATTTTCCAGATTCATGCTCGAAAACACCATGATTCATGTTTAGCCCATAGCAAGATGACCTTAAGCTTTTTGGCGATTGAGGACCAGAGTAACGCAGATTCTTATTCTTAATTAGCAAAAGGCAGTGAGGTTTCCTTTATGTGAGGACTCCTATTACCCAGATTCCTACTTCAAATACCTGATTCGTGGTTACATCTTAGGAAGATAGCCTGTAGTTTTTGGGTTTGAGGACTCACATAAGGAAGATTCCTTCTACTTCATTTGCAATATGACGTGTAGTTTCCTGTATATGATGACCTTCAATACCCAGATTCCTGCTTCACTCTGCAGGATGCCTAGACAGTTCCTGGTGACCGAGAATTCCAGGTTTTTGGATATCAGGAGAAAGACTTCCATAATGTTCTTTGGAATGAAATCCATGATTCGTGGTTCCCCTTAACAAGACCTGCGCAAAATGTGGAATAATCCAAACACAAAACCCCAATTCCTACCTACCCACCAAAAGAATTTTCTGTACTTTGAAGTCACCTAAATCGAGGAATTTTGTACCAATATAACTTTTGTTTCTGGGGTATATGATGATGGTCATAGATGGTCACAGGAATCAAAAGAATTTCTAGGGCCAAATCCTTGATTACAACTCACACGAGGACCAGAAAGATCCTGAGGATGTGTAATGACAGATTTAGCATATCCATGGAGCAAGTAGCTCTGAAAATGTAGGGACCCAGAAGCCCAGATTGCTGATTAAACCTCATCAAGAGGCCCTGTAGATTCCGGAAAATGAGAACCCTAGAATCGGATTTCTTTTAAATTCTCAGTAAGATGCCCTGATTTTTCTTGTCGATTTGGATTCCCAATTCAGTATAACAAAAGGCACATGCCCAGTTGTTTCCAGGTTTGTGGATTCCATGACTCCTGCTTACAATTAAAAGTATGTAGTAAACATTTGGCAAGTGCAAAACCCTTGTCCCTTCTCAAATTAAAAAGAGACAGGGAAGGGGAAGGATTACAGGGTTCACCTTAAGACCACAGTTACATCCAAGTATGGCAAGAAGATTCCTTTTGTCCTGGAATCTGGTTTTAGTTTTTCTGAGGAACCTAACAGACTTGGATTGCCCAATATCATTTACAACTTTTAAGAGGACCAGAATGTTGCTGGAGTCCTGATATGACAGATTCATAATAACCGAATGATAAAATGCTGTGAAACATTTGGGGAGCTCGAAGATCTGTTTCTTGTTTGTCCCATAGCAGACAACCTGGGGATTTTTTGTATTGAGGGCTCGTACAACAATGATTCTTTATTCGTACTAAGTTGGAGGTCATGTAGTGTCCTGTATATGAGGACTCTCTTTCCCTTGATTCCTGTTTCAAAACCCTGATACTTGTTTAGCCCTTAGTAAGAAGTCATGCAGATTTTTGGATAGAGGAACCGTGGAAAACAGATTTCTTGTCTTTCATAAGCAAGAGGACATGTAGTTTCCTGAATATGAGGATTGCTATTACCCACATTCATGCCTCGAATCCCTGATTCTTGTATATCTGTCAGCAAGATGCCCTGTAGATTTTCAGGACTGAGGACTCAAGTAACACTGATTCCTTGTTTTTAGCAACAGCCATGCAGTTACATATATATGTGTACTCCTGTTCACAGATACATACGTCGAAAGCTTGATTCTTGTTTAGATCTCAGGAAGATACCGTATATTTTTTTGGATATTGAGAATACATGTCATGCACATACCTTATTCTTTCTTAGGAAAAGTCAGTGCATTTGTCTGTATATTACCATTTCGTTTCTCTAGTTAATTCTTCAAAAACCCAAATTCGTGTTTATCCCTTAGTAAGAAACCCTGAAGTTTTATTGGGATGGAGGACACGTGTAAACCAGATTCCTTATTCCCCTTTAGCAATAGACAGTGTAGTTTCCTGCATATGAGGACCCCCATTATCCCGATTCCTAGTCCCAAAACCTGAATGGTGGTTATCTCTTATCAAGATGGTGTGTAGGTTTTTGGGATGGAGGCCTCGTGTAACCAAAATTCCTTATTCTTCCGTAGCAACAGTTCGTGTAGTGTTCTGTATATGAGGACTCCCATTACTGAAATTCCTGCTTCATTCTCAGCAAGACACCAAGATATTTCCTAGTGACCTAGAATTCCAGTTGCTTGAATATCAAGAGAAAGACTCCCATAAAGTTCTTGAGGAATTGGAACCCAAGATTCCTGGTCCCTTTTCAAAAGACACACTAAAAATGTGCCAACATAGAAGCATAGATTGACTAATTAAACCTTATCAAGAGACTTTGTAGATTTAGGCGATTGAGAACTCCAAAATCCGGATTCCCTTTCCGCTCTCAGCAAAATGCCCTGAATTACCCTGTCCATGTGGATTCCAAATATCTGTGTACAAAAATGTAGATGCCCAGATGTTTCCTAGGGACGTGGAATCCATGGATACTGGTTACGTTTCAATAATTCGTACTAAATATTTGGCAACTGCAAAACCTTCGGAACCTCTGCAAATAAAGTTCAAACGAAAATTTAAGGATTACCAAGTTCATCTTAAGACCAATGTTACATCCAAATACGACAATATGATACTTTTTGTCCAGAATATGGCTTTAATTGTTCCTTGTGACCGAGAATTCCAGTATTTTGAATATCAAATTTGGGAACTGGAATCCAAAATTCCTGGTTCCCCTTCACAAAACCTCCACAAAATGTGGAGTATTCCAAACCCAAAACACCAAATCCTACCTGCCCACAAACTAAAATTTTCTGTACGCTGAGGTCACCTGAATTGAGGAATTTTGTACCAATATACCTTTTGATTCTGGGGAATATGATTATGGTCGTAGATGGTCCCAGGAACCAAAAGGATATCTAGGGCCAAATCCTTGATTACAGTTTACAAGAGCACCAGAAAGATCATGAAGATCTGTAATGACAGATTTAGCGTATCCACGGAGCAAGTAGCTCTGAAAATATAGGGACCCAGAAGCCCAGATTGCAGATTAAACATTATCAAGGGACCCTGTAGATTCCGGAAAGTAAGAATTCTTAGAACCGGATTTCCTTTTAATTCTCAGTAAGATGCCCTGATTTTTCCTGTCGACTTGGATTCCAAATTCAGTATATCCAAAGACAGATGCTCAGAAGTTTCCTAGGTTCGTGGATTCCATGATTCCTGGTTACCGTTTAAAGTACGTAGTAAACATTAGGCAAGTGCAAAACCCTTGTCCCTTCTCAAAATAAAAAGAGACACTGAAGAGGAAGGATTACAAGGTTCACTTATGACCAGAGTTACATCCAAATATTGCAAGAAGATTCTATTTGTCCTGGAATTTGGCCTTAGTTGTTCTGAGGAACCTAACGGATTTGGAGTGCCCAATATCATTTACATCTTTTAAGAGTACCAGAGTGCTGCTGGAGTCCTGAAATGACCGATTCATAATATCCGAATGCTAAATTGCTCTGAAACATTTGGGGAGCTCCAAGATCTGTTTCTTGCTTGTCCCATAGCAGACAACCTGAGAATTTTTTGGATTGAGGCCCGTACAACAATGATTCTTTATTCATATTTATGTGGAGGCCATGTAGTGTCCTGTATGTGAGGACTCTCTTTCCCTTGCTTTCTGTTTCAAAACCCTGATACTTGTTTAGCACTTAGTAAGAAGTCATGAAGATTTTTTGATAGAGGAACCATGGAAAACAGATTTCTTCTCTTTTATTAGCATGAGGCCATGTAGTTTCCTGTATATGAGGATTGCTATTACTCACATTCATGCCTCGAATCCCTGATTCTACTATAGCCGTCAACAAGATGCCCTGTAGATTTTCAGGACTGAGGATGCGTATAACGCAGATTCCTTATTTTTAGCATCAGCCATGCAGCTACCTGTAAATGAGTACTCTGGTTCACAAATATATGCGTCGAAAGCTTGATCCTTGTTTAGATCTTAGGAAGACGCCGTATATTTTTTTGGAGATTGAGAAAAAATGTCACCCACATTCCTTATTCTTTCTTAGGAAAAGTCAGTGCATTTGTCTGTATATGAGCATTTCATTTCCCTAGTTAATTCTTCAAAAACCCAAATTCGTGTTTATCCCTTAGCAAGAAACCCTGAAGTTTTATAGGGATGGAGGACACGTGTAAACCAGATTCCTTATTCTCCTTTAGCAATAGACAATGCAGTTCCCTGTATATGAGGACTCCCATTATCCAGATTCCTACTCCCAAAACCTGAATGGTGGTTACCTCTTAGCAAGACGGTCTATAGGCTTTTGGGATGGAGGCCTCGTGTAACCAAGATTCCTTATTCTTCCGTAGTAACAGGTCGTGTAGTGTTCTCTATATGAGGACTCCCATTACTGAAATTCCTGCTTCATTCTCAGCAAGACTCCAAGATATTTCCTGGTGACCTAGAATTCCAGTTGCTTGGATATCTAGAGAAAGACTCCCATAAAGTTCTTGAGTAGTTGGAACCCAAGATTCCTGGTCCCTTTTCAAAAGACACTCTAAAAATGAGGTGACATAGAAGCCCAGATTACTGATTAAACCTGATCAAGACACTTTGTAGATTTAGGCGATTGAGAACTCCAAGAACCGGGTTCTCTTTCCGTATTCAGCAGATGCCCTGAATTTCCCTGCCCATGTGGATTCCAAAACTCTGTGTACAAAAATGCAGATGCCCAGATGTTTCCTACAGACCTGGAATCCAAGGATCCTGGTTACATTTAAATAATTCGTACTAAATATTTGGCAACTGCAAAACCCTCGAGCCCTCTAAAAATAAAGTACAAACGGAAATGTAAGGATTACCAAGTTCATCTTTAGACGAATATTACATCCAGATGCGACAATATGATACCCTTTTTCCGGGAATCTGGCCTTAATTGTCCCAAGGAACTTAAGGGATTTGTACTACCAGATACCCGATTACAACTCTCAAGAAGACCAGAATGTTTCTGGAGTCCTGAAATGACTGATTCATAATACCCACAAGTCAAATATTTCTGAAACATAAGACGAGCTCGAAGCCTTGATTGTTGTTCATACCGCAGTAAGACGCCCTGAGAGTTTTTCGGATTGTGACTAGTGTATCACAGATTCCTTATTCTTTTTTACCGAGGGTCCGTTTAATGTCTTGTATATGAGGAATCCCTTTCCCCAGAATCCTGTTTGGAAACCCTGCTTCTTGTTTTTTCATTAGCAACCTGTCATATAGATATTGTGATGGAGCAACTGTGTTAAAGATGTTTCTTAGTTGTCCTTAGCAAGAGATCATGTAGATTCTGCAATTGACGACTGCTATTACCTATGTTCCAGCTTCTAATCCCTGATTCTTTTTTAGCCCACAGCAGTTGGCTTGTTGACTTTAAGGACTGAGGACTGCTATAACCCCGATTCTTTTTCTTCCTTGGCAAGGGGATGTGTATTTTCCTGTATATTAAGACTCTAGTTTGATACATCCTGCTTCGAAACTCTGTAGATTTTTGGGATTGAGGACTCGTGCAACCCAGATTCCTTATTCTTTCCTAGCAAAAGGCCATGTAGTTGCTTGTAAATAAGGACTCCATTTTCCAGATTCATGCTCGAAAACACCATGATTCTTTTTTAGCCCATAGCAAGATGACCTTAAGCTTTTTGGGATTGAGGACCCAGGTAACGCAGATTCCTTATTCTTACTTAGAAATACACAGTGAACTTTCCTTTATGTGAGGACTCTGATTACCCACATTACTACTTCAAAAACCTGACTCGTGGTTATGTCTTAGGAAGACGGCCTGTAGTTTTTGGGATTGAGGACTCATATAAGGAAGATTTCTTATACTTCCTTAGCAATATGACGTGTAGTTTCCTGTATATTACGACCTCCATTACCCAGCTTCCTCCTTCACTCTGCAGGATGCTGAGATAGTTCCTGGTGAACAAGAATTCCAGTTTTTAGGATATCAAGAGGAAGACGTCCATAATATTCCTTGGGAACTGGAATCCAAGATTACTGGTTCCCATTCACAAGACCTCCCCAAAATGTGGAATATTCCAAACCCAAAACCCCAATCCTTACCTGTCAACCCACAAGAATTTTCTGTAATTTGAGATCACCTGAATCGAGGGATTTTGTACCAATATACCTTTTGATTCTGGGGAATATGATTATGGTCGTAGATGGTCCTAGGACACAAAAGGATTTCTAGGGACAAATCCTTGATTACAACTAACAAGAGGACCAGAAAGATCATGAAGATCTGTAATGACAGATTTAGCATATCCCTGAAGCAAGTAGCTCTGAAAATGTAGGGCCCCAGAAGCCCAGATTGCTGATTAAACCTTATCAAGAGGCCCTGTAGATTCCGGAAAATGAGAACTGCTAGAACCGGATTTCCCTTTAATTCTCAAAATATGCCCTGACTTTTACTGTCGATTTGGATTCCAAATTCAGTATATCAAAAGACCGATCCCCAGAAGTTTCCTAGGTTCGTGGATTCCATGATTCCTGGTTTACCATTAAAAGTACGTAGTAAACATTAGGCAAGTGCAAAACACTTGT
>NW_007253446.1:0-7031 GCF_000164805.1 Carlito syrichta
GGAGCCTGTAAAGCCAGATTCGACAACCCAGTAAATCATCTCACCATTTTTAGTGTAATATCTAGCTTCAGGTTTACCTCCTAATCCAAAAACTACTGCTGGATTTTTAGATTGATTTCTAAATTTGGGATTAGGAATTCCCACATATTTATGATGTATTCTTAAAGGGGATTCAGCAATCCTGGATTCCACGACACTTCTGACCTTTTGGACGAATCAATATTGGTATATAAGAGTTTTTACTTCGACATCGTCATTTAGCATCCGGGAGTCTTACTGAGAACAAAAAGAATCTGTGTTACATGTGTCACCAATCCAAGAAATCTACATGGCCACATTATAAGGGCTAATCTGGAATCTGTGCTTCTAATTTCCCACATTATTTACTGCTACATGCCTCTTGGATATGTCAATTGTGTCATTATACATTCTGAGCAACTTTCTGGTCTTCTTGGTTGTTGTAACCGAGAATGTGGGCTTCGAACTCCCCTCATGTTGAGAAGCTATTTAGCATGTGGATACTACAAATCAGTCAATTCAGGACTCCAGCAACATTCTGGTCCTCTTGATAGTTGTAAATGGGTATCTGGCCCTACAAGTCCGTTAGGTTCCTCAGGACAAATAAAGCCAGATTACCGGACCAAAAGGATCATATTGCCATATTTGGATGTACCTCTGGTCTTAAGGTGAGCCATGTAAGTCTTAAACTTCCGTTTGTCCTTTTATTTTGAGAGGGACGAGGGTTTTGCAGTTCCCAAATGTTTAGCAAATATTTTTAAAGGTAACCAGGAATCAAGGATTCATCATCCCTAGGACACTTCTGGGCATCTGTCTTTTTGGATACACTGTTTTGTAATCCACTTCGACAGGAAATTCAGGGCATCTTGCTGAGAATTGAAAGGGATTCTGAGTTCTTGGAGTTCTCATTTGCAGACGTCTACAGGGCCTCTTGATAAGGTTTAATTAGGAATCTGGGCTTCCAGTTTCCCACATTGTTAGGTTGTCTTGTACAAGGGAAACAGGAATCTTGGATTCCAATTCCCCAAGAAACTTCTGGGATTCTTACTGTTGTTATCCAAACAACTTGAATTCTACATCACCAGGAAATGTCTCGGGATCTTGATGAGAATGAAGCAGGAATCTGGGTAATGGCAGTCTCATATACAGGAAACTTCACTGCCTCTTGCTAAGAATGAAGAAGAAATCTGGGTTACATGAGTCAACAATCCTGAAAATCAATAATGCGTCTTGCTAAGGGCTGAAAAAGAATCAGGGCTTCGAGCACCCTTAATGTTTTAGAGCTATTTATTTTGTGGATATAATGAATCAATCATTCCTGGACTCCAGCAGCACTCTGGTACTCTTGATAGTTGTGAATGAGAATCTGGCACTACAAGTCCATTGAGATACTCGGAACCTCTGATGCCAGATTTCAGGACACAAGTAATCCTCTGGGATTTTTTCTATGTTAGCCCTGACTTCTGTGTTACCTTGTATTCTAGAATCTTCAGTGTCTCCGCTGTTCTGATTTAGGACTTTGAGTTTAGGTGTTAAATTTTTAGGAGGCATTTTGGGGAGGTAACCAGGAATCTTAGAATCCACGTCCCCAGACATATTCTTGTCATATTTCTATGTGTATACAGGTGTCTGGACTTCCAGGTCAACAGGAAACATCTCGTCGTTTTTCTTAGAATGAAATAGGAGTCTGGGTCAGTGTGTCCCTTGAAAGTTTCAACACGTGTTACTAAAGAGGAACCAAGAAACTCAGTTTCCATGTAACTTGCAAGCATCTGGCGAATTGCTAACTTATCCCTGACTTAAGACAATGCTCATACTTAGGAATCGACAGGGAATTTAGATAAAAGGTAATCTGGAATCTGGGAGACCTGTTTCCCATATTTTTCAGAGCAACGTCCTATATGCATACCACAAATCGGGCATTGCTGATCCCAGGATCGTGTTGCGCCTCCTGATAGTTGTAACTGAGAATCCGGCCTACAGGTCCATTTTTTTCACAGGGTCCTGAAAGGCCAGGGTCCACAACCAAAGGATCATCTTGCCATGTGTTAATGTGCCCACTGGATTCCGTTATACCTCGTATCCAGAAACTACTGCTGGACATTCGTTTTGGTATTCAGAATATGGGATTAGGGGTTCCCACATATTTAGGACGCATTCTCAAGGGGGAACTAGCAATCTTGGATGTCTTGTTAAGGGGAATCTGGTAACTTGTATTAGAGTTCCCAGGTACTATATGGGAGTCTTTCTATTGATATCCAAACAACTAGAATTCTACGTTCATCAGGAAATATCATTATTGGTGAAAATGGAGAAGGAATCTGCGTAAAGGAAGTCTTCATATACGGAAAACTACATGGCCTCTTGCTATGGGAGAAAAAGGAATCTGGGTCACATGAGTCCACAAATCCTGGAAAACCTACAGGGCGTCTTACTAAGGGAGAAAAAAGTATCAGGAACTTGAAGCATAAATCTGGGGAATGGGAGTCCTCATATATAGGAAACTTCAGAGCCTCTTGCTAGGATGAAAAAGGAATCTGGGTTACACATGTCCTCAATCCTAAAATACTACAGGGAGTCTTTCTAATTGGTAAAAAAGAATCAGGGTTTCGAAGCAGGTATCTGTGTAATGGGAGTTTTCATATACAGGAAACTACACAGCCTCTTGCTAAGAAAGAATAATGAATCTGGTTTTCACGAGTACTCAATGCCAAAAATCTACTGGGCATCTTGCTAAGGGCTAAACAAGAATCAGGATTTCGAAGCAGGAATCTGGAGAATGCGAGTCCTCATAGACAGGAAACTACACGGGCTCTTGCTAAGATAGAATAAAGAATCTGGGTTACAAGAGTCCTCAATTCCTATAATGTACAGGGCATCTTGGTAAGGCCTACACGACTCTGGGCTTCGACGTCCCGATATTTTTCAGAGCTGTTTCCTATGTGGATATTATGAATCAGTCATTCCAGAAGCCCAGCAACATTCTGGTCCCCTCGATAGTTTAAACAAAAATATGGCACTACAAGTCCATTTAGATTCTGGATCCTCTAACCCCAAATTCCAGGACACAAGTAATCATCTCGGATTTTTTGAACGTCAGCCCTGATTTCAGGGTAACCTCATACTCCAGAATCTACTGATAGTTCAGCTATTCGGAAGTAGGACCTTGGGTTTAGATGTTGCACTATGTTTAGAAGGTATTTTTGGAAGGACACAAGGGTCTTTGTTTGCAAGTCCCCAGGAACATTCTGGAGTCTTTCTATTGGGAGCCACGGGTGTGCACTTCCAGGGCACTGGGACATATCTGGTAGTATTGCTGAGAATGAAACAGCTATCTGAGACACTATGTCCCTAAAAGGTTCCTACTAATGTTACCAATGTGGATCAAGGAATATCAGTTTCCCTGTGACCAGCAAACTTCTGGGCAGTTGCTAATTTTTCCCTGGCTTAAGGAGGTTCTCATAACTAGAAGCCTACAGGATTTTTCTAAATGCTAATCAGGCATTTGGGAGTCCCAATCCCCACATTTTTCAGAGTTAATTCCTATATCCGTATCACAAATCTGTCATTACCAATCACCAGGAGTCAGCTGCTCCTCTTCTTAGTTGTAATAGAGAATCTGGCCTTCTGCTTGGCTTTTGTTGCAGGAGACTGTAAGGCCAGATTCCACAACCCAATGAATCATCTCGCCATTTTTTGTGGAATTTCTGGCTTCAGGTTTATCTCCTAATCCAGAAACTACTGCTAGATGTTTAGAATGATTTTGTAACTTGGGATGAGGAGTTCCCATATAATTAGGACGTATTCTTAAAGGGAACCCAGTCATCTTGTATTCCAGGGCCCCCATGACCTTTTGTGTAAATGAATATTGGTATATAAGAGGTTTTACTTCCACATGGCCAGGTAACTTCCGGGAGTCTTACTGAGAACAAAAAGAATCTGGGTTTTGTGGGTTGACAATTCAAGAAGTCTACATGGACACATTATAAGGGCTAATCTGGAATCTGGGCTTCTAATTCCCCACATTATTTAGTGCTACATGCCTCTTTGATATGGCAATTTTTTCATTATATATTCTCAGCAAGCTTCTGGTCTTGATAGTTGTAACCGAGAATGTGGACCTACTAGTCCGTTGGGTTACTCGGGACAACAAAGGGCAGATTCCAGTACCCAAAGAATCTTATCTCCATATTTGTAGTTAACACTCGTCTTAAGGTGTACCTAGTAATCCTAAAACTTCCGTTTGTCCTTCAATTCACATAGGGGCTTGGTGTTTTGAGGTTGCCAAATATTTATTAGGTACTTTTAAGGGAAATCAGGATTCATGGATTCCACGCCCTAGGAAATATCTCGGCATCTGCCTATTTGTATACAGAGTTTTGGGATCCACATCAGGAGGGAAAATCAGGGCATCTTGCTGAGAACGAAAGGTAAATCCGGTTCTAGGAGCCCTCACTCATCAGAATTTACATGGCTTCTTCATAAGGTTTAATCAGCAATCTGGGCTTCTAGGTCCCTACGGTTTTCAGAGCTACTTGCTCCGTGGATACCTTAAATCTGTCATTAGAAATCCCCAGGAACTTTCTGGTCCTCTTGATAGTTGTAATCGAGGATCTGGCCCTACAAATCCTTTTGTCTCCTAGGAACATCTACGAACATATTCAGGAACCCCAGCAATCAAATGGCATATTGGTGCAAAATCCATCGATTCAGGTTATCTCAAACTACAGAAATTTCTTGTGGTCGAGCTGGTGGGAATTGGGACATGGGGTTTAGAAGATACCACATTTTGGGGGGGTCTTGTTAAGGGGAACCAGGAATCTTGGATTTCAGTTCCCCAAGAACGTTATGGGAGTCTTTCCCTTGGTGTCCAAACAACTGGAATTCTAGTTCACCAGGAAAAGTCTCAGGGCCTTGTTGAGAATGAAGCATGAATCCGGGTAATGGGAGTCCTCATATACAGGAAACTACACGACCTCTTGCTAAGGAAGAATAAGGAATTTTGGTTGCACTAGTCCTCAATCCCAATAATCCACTGGGCGTCTTATTAAGAGGTATCCAAGAGTTGGGTTTTTGAAGTAGGATTCTGAGTAATGGTAGTACTCATATACAGGAACGTGCACTGCCTATTGCTGACGAAGGATAAGGAATACGGTTACAAGTGTCTTCAATCACAAAAAAATTAAGGGCGTCTTGCTAAGGGCTAAACATGGATCAGGGTTTTTGATGCATGAATCTGGAGAACTGGAGTCCTTATATAAAGGCAATTACACAGCCTTTTGCAAAGAAAGAATAAGGAATCTGGGTTACACTTGTTCTCAAACCACAAAAAACTAGAAGGTGCCTTGTTAAGGGCTAAAGAAGATTCAGGAATTCGAACAGGAATGTGACTAACAGTCCTCATTACAGGAAACATCGCAGCCTCTTCCTAAGGAAAAATAAGGAATCTCTTTTACATGGTTCCTCAATCACAAAATCTTCATGGCGTGTTGTTAAGGGCTAAACAAGAATCAGGGTTTCAAAATAGGAATCTGGGGAAAGGGAGTCCTCATATACAGGACACTACACAGCCTCTAGTGAAGGAAGAATAAGGAATCTGTGTTACACGAATCCTCAATGCGAAAAAATACTCAGGGTGTCTTGCTACAGGACAAACAAGAATCAGGGCTTCGAACTCCCCTCATGTTGTGAAGCTATTTAGCATGTGGATATTACAAATCAGTCAATTCAGGTCTCCAGCAACATTCTGGTCCCCTTCATAGTTGTAAACGGGTATGTGGTCTTACAAGTCCGTTAGGATCCCCAGGACAAATAAGGCCAGATTAAAGGACCAAAAGGATCATATTGCCATATTTGGATGTACCTCTGGTCTTAAGATGTATCTTGTAAGTCCTAAACTTACGTTTGTCCTTTTATTTTGAGAAGACCCGAGGGTTTTGCAGTTCCCAAATGTTTAGCAAGTATTATTAAAGGTAACCTGGAATCATGGATTCATCATTCCTAGGACACTTCTAGGCATCTGCCTTTTTGGATACACTGTTTTGCAATCCACTTCGACAGGGAAATTCAGGGCATCTTGCTGAGAATGAAAAGGGAATCCAGGTTCTTGGAGTTCTAATTTGCAGCAGTCTACAGGGCCTCTTTATAAGGTTTAATTAGGAATCTGGGCTTCTAGGTCCCCACGATGTTAGGTTGTCTTGTACAAAGGAAACAGGAATCTTGGATTCCAATTCCCCAAGAAACTTCTGGGATTCTTACTATTGTTATCCAAACATCTTGAATTCTACATCACCAGGAAATGTTTCGGGGTCTTGTTGAGAATGAAGCAGGAATCTGGGTAATGGCAGTCCTCATATACCGGAAAATTCACTGCCTCTTGCTAAGGATGAATAAGAAATCTGGGTTACATGAATCATCAATCCCGAAAATTGACAGGAGGTGTTGCTAAGGGCTGAAAAAGAATCAGGGCTTCAAGCACCCTTCATGTATTAGAACTATTTGTTATGTGGATATATGAGTCAATCATTCCTGGACTCCAGCAACACTCTGGTACTCTTGATAGTTGTCAACGAGAATCTGGCACTACAAGTTCATTTAGATACATGGAACATCTGATGCCATATTCCAGGACACAAGTAATCCTCTCAGATTTTTTGTATGTAAGCCCTGACTTCAGTGTTACCTCATACTCCAGAAACATCAGTGCCTCTGCTGTTCTGAAATAGGACTTTGAGTTTAGGTGTTCAAATTTTTAGGAGTTATTTTTGGGAGGGAATCAAGAATCTTAGAATACACATCCCCAGGCATATTCTTGTCATCTTTCTATGGGTGTACATGAGTCTGGACTTCCAGGTCAACAGGTAAAACCTCGTCGTTTTCCTTGGAACTAAATAGAATTCTGGGTCAGTGTGTCCCTTGAAAGTTTCTACACGTGTTACTAAAGAGGAACGAGGAAACTCAGTTTCTATGTACCTTGCAAACATCCGGCGAATTGCTAACTTATCCCTGTCTTT
>NW_007253447.1:0-1192 GCF_000164805.1 Carlito syrichta
AAAATTCCTGTTATACATGGTGCAACACCTAAACCCAAGGTACTAATTCCGAATATCTGAACTACCAGAAATTTCTGGAGTACGAGGTAACCCTGAACTCAGGGCCTACATTCAAAGACCCCGAGATGATTACTGTGTCCTGGAATTTGGCATTAGAGGATCCAGAATCTAAATGGACTTGTAGTGCCATATTTTCGTTTAAACTATCGAGAGGACAAGAATGTTGCTGGACTTCTGGAATGACTGATTCATAATATCCACATGGAAAACAGCTCTGAAAAATATGAGGACATTGAAGCCCAGAATCTTGTAGGCCTTAGCAAGATGCCCTATACTTTATACGAATTGAGGACTCGTGTAACCCAGATCCTTTATTCTTCCTTAACAAGAACCCATGTAGTTTCCTGTATATGAGGACTCCCATTCCCCAGATTCCTGCTTCAAAATCCTGATTCTTGTTTAGCCCTTAGCAAGACGTCCAGTAGATTTTTGGCATTGAGGACTCATGAAAACCAGATTCCTTATTCTTTCTTAGCAAGAGGCTGTGAGGTTTCCTGTATATGAAGACTCCCATTACCCAGATTCCTGCTTGGAAACCCTGATTCTTGTTCAGCCCTTAGAAAGACGACCTGTAGTTTTTTAGTATTGTGGACTAGTGTAACCTAGATTCCTTTTTCTTCCATAGCTATAGGCCATGTAGTTTCCCGTATATGAGAGCTCCCTTTATGCAGATCCCTGCTCCATTCTCAGCAATACCCAAGATGTTTCCTGATGAACATAGAAGTCCCATTGTCTGGATATCAATAGAAAGACTCCCATATAGTACCTGGGAACTGTATTCCAAGTTACCAGATTCCACTTAACAGGACATTGTAAAAATGTGGAATATTCTAAACCCAATATCCCAATTCCCACCAGCCTGACCACAAGAAATTTCGGTATTTTGAGGAAACCTGAAGCGAGGGATTTAGTCCCAAAATGCCAATTGATTCCTGGGGAACTGGATTATGGCCGAAGATATTCCTAAGAAGCAAAAGGAATTGTATGTCCAGATGCTCGGTTACAACTATCAGGAGGACCGGAATCTTCTTGGATGGGTAATTAGTGATTTTAGGTATACACCACCCAGTAAGTAGCTCTGAAAAATGTTGGGACCTACAAGCACAGATTCCTCATTAACTTATCAAGAGTC
>NW_007253447.1:2799-3870 GCF_000164805.1 Carlito syrichta
CAGTGCAGTTTCCTGTATATGAGGACTGCCATTACCCAGATCATGCTTCATTCTCAGCAAGAAACCGAGACATTTCCTGGTGATGTAGAATTCAAGTTTTTTGGATAACAATAGTAAGACTCCCAGAAGTTTCTTGGGGAATTGGAATCCAAGATTCCTGGTTCCCTTGTACAAGACACCCTAACCATGTGGGGACCTAGAAGACCAGATTCCTGATTAAACCTTATCATGGGGCTCTTTAGACTTCTGTGTTTGAGAACTCCAAGAACCCGGATTCCCTTTTCATTCTCAGTAAGATTTCCTGATTTTCCCTGTCTTGTGGATTACAAAACACTGTGTCCAAAAAGACAAATGCCCAGAATTTCCTAGGGATGAGGAATCCATGATTTCTGTTTACCTTTAAAAATACCTACTAAACATTTGGCAACTGCAAAACCCTCGGCCCTTCTCAAAATACAATGGCAAACGGAAGTTTAAGACTTTCAAGGTTCATCTTAAGACCATAGTTACATCCAAATATGGCAAGATGATACTTTTGGTCCTGTAATCTGGCCTTAGTTGTCCCGAGGAACCTAACGAACTTGTACGGCCAGATACCCGTTTACAACAATCAAGGGGACCAGAATGTTGAGGAGACCTGAATTGACTGATTCGTAATATCCACATGCTAAATAGCTTCACAACATGAGGGGAGTTCGAAGCCCTGATTCTTTTTTGTCCCGTAGCAAGACTCCCTGATAATTTTTTCGTATTGAGCACTCGTGTAACACAGATTCCTTATCATTCCTTCGCTAGAGGCTGTGTGGTGTCCTGTATATGAGGACTCCCTTTTCCCAGATTCCTGTTTTGAAAACCTTAATCTTGTTTACCCTTTAGCAAGACGCCATGTAGATTTTTTGATTGAGGATCCGTGTAAAACAGATTCCTTATTTTTCCTTAGCAAGAGGCCATGAAGTTTCTTGTAATGAGGACTATTAGCTATATTCCTGCTTCGAGTGACTGAATCTTGTTTAGCCCTTAATAAGCACCCTGTAGTTTTTGGGGGATTTACAACACTTGTAACTCCGATTA
>NW_007253447.1:5048-6543 GCF_000164805.1 Carlito syrichta
TGTTTCAGTCCTGGAATCTGGTTTAATTGTCCGGAAGAAACCAACTGAATTGCAGAGACTGGTTTTTGGTTATAACAATCAAGAAACTCAGAGGCTGCTGGTACTCTATAAAGACACATGTCCTTTCTAAGTGGCAAGTTGCTCTGAAGATTTGGAGAACTAGAAGCTCAGATTCCAGAAAAGCCCTTATAATGGAGCACTGTAGAATTCATGGATTGAGGCCTCCCATAACCCAGATTCCTTTTTTATTACCAGAAAGACACCCAGACGTTTTCTGGTGATGTGTATGTCCAAACTCTTTCCTACCAATACTCATAGGGCCAGAAGTTTCCCAGGGACCTGGAATTCAACAATGCTGTTTCCCCTTTAAGAATTCATCCTAAATATATGGGAACCCCTAATCCCATATTTTGAATACGAAAACAAATGTCCAGCAGTAGTTTCTGGACTACGAGGTAAACCTGAAGCCATTGGTCACATTAACAAATGGCAAGATGATCTCTTGATTGTGGAATCTGGCCTTTCAGGACACTGTGAAACAAATGGACCAGTAGGCCGGATTCTCAGTTACAACTATCAAGAGGCACAGCACGTTCCTGGGGATCAGTAATGCCCAATTAGTGGTATGCATATTGGACGTTGCTCTAAATAATATGGGTACCAGGACTCCCAGATTCCATTTTAGAATTTAGCTGGAGTCCTTGTCGATTCCTAAGTATGAGCACTGTCTTAAGTCAGTGATAAATTAACAATTGGCCAGATGTTTGCAAGTTACATGGAAACCGAGTTTCTTGGTTCCTCTTTAGTAACACGTGGAGAAACTTTCAAGGGACACAGTCACCCAGATTCCTATTTCATTCTAAGCAAAACGACGAGATGTTTCCTGTTGACCTGGAATCCCTGACTCTTGTATACCCATAGAAAGATGACAAGAATATGCCTGGGGACATGGATTCTAAGATTCCTGGTTCCCTCCCAAAAATAGCTCCTAAAAATTTGAACACCTAAACCCAAAATCACAATTCCGAACAGCGGAGTCACTGAAGTTTCTGAAATACGAGGTAACACTGAAGTCAGGGATTACATACAAAAAATCTGAGAGGATTAGTTGTGTCCTGGAATCTCGCATCAGAGGTTCCAAGTATCAAAATGGACTTGTAGTGCCAGATTCTTGTTCACAACTACCAAGAGTACCAGAGTGTTGCTGGAATCCAGGAATTATTGATTCGTAATATCCACACAACAAATAGCTCTAAAACATGAAGGGTGCTCGAACCTCTGATTCGTGTTTAGCCCTTAGCAAGACGTGCTGCTGATTTTCGGGATTGAGGACTCATGTAATCCAGATTCCTTATTCATCCTTAGGAAGAGGCAGTGAAGTTTCTTGTATATGAGGACTGCCATTAACCAGATTCCTGCTTCATTCTTAGCAAAACACCAAGACATTTCCTGGTGATGTAGAATTCAAGTTGTTTGGATATCAATGGTAAGAAAG
>NW_007253448.1:0-378 GCF_000164805.1 Carlito syrichta
GGCAGGAACTGGGAGCCAGGCCAGCCCCTCAGCACTTCTAAGTTCCAACCTCTCCCCTGGAAGCAGTCCTGGGGCCACGTGCTATGAAAGGTCACCAGACTGCCTGGTCCTGTGTTTCCACTTATGGCCAACACATCCTTTCTGAAGCCCAAGAGGTGAATATGTGCAAACTTTATCAAAGCTGTTAAGAAATTCATCTTCCCTGATTTGCTTTGCATTCTCTCTAGTCTGGCCCTGTGTGTTAGTATCAAAAGTGGTGTCTCTAGGTCTGTGATCTGGGAGACAGAGCAGGATGGGACCTTGGGATGGGGCTAGGATGAGCCACGCAGCCCCTGGCAACTCCTCCCCTGTAGGACTGTAGAAGGCTGTGGGATGTCA
>NW_007253448.1:1897-14877 GCF_000164805.1 Carlito syrichta
CCATGGCTTTTGCTCTTGGGGTTGGGAGTAAACATCTTGCTTTGGCCCTTGTGTGAGTCCTGGCATTTGGGGATCTTGAGCTCTTGCTGCCCCAGACCATTCCCTCCAGCTGCCATGGGGTCACCTAGTACCAAGGAAGCTGGCCAGTCCCCAGTAGGTGTGCTCTGGAGATGGGCCTGAGACACCTGAGAGGCCAAAGTCTCCGTGATGAGGAGCATGTCATTCAAACCATTTGGAAGGAGCACAGCAGAGGCACAGACTTCAGACTGGGTCTCTGACTTGAAAGTCATTCTGGGCTCAAACTCACAAACAACTTCTGTCATTTGGCATAATTCTCCTGGGTCTTGGGCAACCGACAGTGTAGGGAACAGAGGGCTTTTGCTGGTGTCTTTATCTGGGCGCACTGCCTCCCTGGTCTCTTTGGACCCTGAAGTCTGGGATCCTAAGTTCCCACTCTGTTGGGAGCTGCCCACAAGGCTGTGTGTGAGGGCCTTGGAAGGCTTCCTGCCCATCTGTCCAGTTGGAGGAGCCTCCAAGAGCCGAAGGTCACCACTAGATGTGGTCCCTCCCAGGGCCCTCTGGACTTCCTGGCTGGCAGCTGAGGAGGCAAGAAGACTCACCACTGTGACAAGCGACTCGTCTGCCATCACCTGCTTTCTCAGATTGACTTGGGTGCTTCTCTTGGGACCCCTGTAACCTCCCCTGTGGAGTCGGCCCCAGTCTCACAACTGGCTGAGGAGTGGCAGGCTGACCGCAGAAGGGATGGCGATGAAGCCTTTTCCAACTGAAGAAGATTTATGGGTGCGAGAACCTTGAGGGGAAGCCCCACCTGTGTCTCACCCAAAACCTTACCACATGTGCTCCCAACCTCTGTTGAGTGCACTGATTGAAGAAGGAAAGCTCCCTGGAGGTGTTCACACAGGTTTCCACACTTTTTGAGAGTCCTAGGCTTCCAGTCTCCACATGGGTGCCAGACCTGGAAAAAGCTGGTTGGCAGCAAGCCAGGATCGATGCACTCTCACAGGGATCAAACCCTGGTTGATCTGACCCACCTTCGTGCCCAGATGGACTTTCAGGAGGCTTTGTTGACGTGCCTTATTTATGCTTCTCAGAAAATAATTTCCGGAGTCACCCCTTAAGGGCCTCATCAAGTCTGATTCGTCTGAGTTCAGTCCCAGAACCTTCATTGGGGAGTTTTCCACGCCCCTGGACAGATCCTTCGGGGCTTTCCCCAGGATGTGCCCCAGGTTTGTGCCTGTTTCCTTCTTTAGCTGGAACTTCATACTCTGTACATCCTTGCTGCTTTCATCCCGAGACAGAGAAGACTGTAAGGGTCTGTCTTTGCTCTTTGCCTGACACCGCTCTGCGAATGTGTCCTGGAGCTGCATCCATTCCAGAGACTCTTGGATCCTTCCCAGGTCACAGCGGTGGAGCAGCCACTTTTGGACGTGCTGCTCCAGTTGCTTCTGGAGCTCAGAGCTGATTGGGAAGTTCTCGGGAAGAATGGAGGTCAAGCTCTCCTGGGATAGGTTAGGTGTGACGCTAAACAGGTCCTGAGATCTTTGGACCCCAGAGGGCCAAGCTCCCCCACTTTTTGGCTGCTTCCTCTACAAGGGCCACTCTGGGCATCCAGTTTCTGTTGGGACGTGAGATTGTGGCTTATTCTGAGACATGGAATGAGATACATCATAGTCCTTAAACCAGGGTGGAGGAGGTGGTGGTAAAATTGAGAAAGAGGATTGGAGATGGACTTGGGTTTGGGCCTGAGCTGCGGGCAAGTGATGAAATTTGGGCCTAAATGGAATCAAGGGCTTGTATTGGGGCTCCGGATGGGACAGCGGCTGGGCCTGGGAAAGCAGTGGGGATATCATAGCCTGCACTTGAACTGGGTAGGAATGTGAGATTCCATTGAATAAGAAGAAAGGAGGCTGTAATGTGGAAGAGCTCTCTGAGACCCAGGCAGTAGCCACCGGGGATTTGCTGGGCAGGGAGGGAAGACCCCAGAAAAGCTGGCCATATTTCTTCTGAAAATGGTGCCCGAAGATCTTGGGATCCGAGTACTTTGGGGACCAGGCAGCTGTTCTGGTTTGTCTTCCATGAGCCAGAAAGGTTGGGGGTTTGTGGTGTCCTGCTCAGTGCCCAGCAACTTTAGCACATGCCACAGAGCACTCAAGGGATGCTCCGGGCTCATTTGCTCCAGAGAGGATCCATCTTTTTCCTTTTCCTCCCAAATCTTGATCTTCACTCTCTTTGAGACTTGTATCCTAAAGAGCTTCTAGTCATCAGAGCTGAGCAAAAAGGGGTGGCCAGCCTCCGTCTGCCTGTTTATGGGGTCTCTCCTGAACGAGGCCTCGGGTGGCAGGAGACATGTTCTTGCTGGGACTTACAAACTGGCGAGGCGGAGAGGTGCCAGGCTCTAGCAGCCACCTGCCACCACGAGAGGGCAGAGAGGGGACTGCTTGAGTGACCAAGGTCTGAGATGGTGAGGATGGGTGAAGCTGACACACACTTGCGTGTGTCACAGTAACAGAGCATCAGGGTGGGGTCCGGTAGGCATGGAGCAGTGGAGCCTTCCAGAGGGTGAGGGCAGATGGTGGAGTCGGGGGCCTGTGGGGGGGAAAGGAAAGTGCACGTGGCCTGGGTGAGTAGCATTCTAGGGGAGGCAGAGGCTCTGGGGGTGGGGAGGCCATCGGGGAGTGTGAACCACTAGAGACTGGGGTGATCGGGGCTGGCAGATGGCTGGAGGCCAGAGGCAGAGGACACTCAGTCTGAGAAGCCAGGGAGGCCGAGGGGGGCAGGATGAGAGCAGTGTCTTCCATGTGCTCCCTGCATGGCCAGGGGGCTTCAGCGGCTGCTTTTTCGCACACCTCACCTGGGGGGTCTCAGTGTGAGAGTCGATGAAAGCTGACCTTGTCAGGGGGCATTCCCAGGTGGCTGCAGGAGACATGAGGCACAAACTGCAGCTAGGAGCAGGAGGTCCCCAGGGCAGGGACAGACACGGGCGGGCCCCTCCCCTTCCTGACACCCTGACTTTCTAGTTCTCTGGCTACCCCTTGCCTTTGGGATGGACACACACCCATCTGCATTGTCTTCCCCTTCCAGGTCAGCTCCAGACTTCCCTGTGGCCCTGGGGTCACCTCCTAGCCTCTGGTGGGAAGGACACAGGGGAGCAGGGGAAAATGCCTCACCACTGCCAAAGGGAGACCAGGTCCTTGACTCCCTCCAGTTCCCCCAGGTGGTCTCTATGGGCTAGAAATCAGGTGATGATGGGATTATGGTGGGGAGGGAGGGAATGGAGATTTCATGGGAGGCTGAGAGGATGTCCCTTGAGGGGAGGCCTGGGGGACTGGACTTTGCAGCTCAAGCATCCATGTCCAAGGCCACGTGGCACTGGCAGCAAGAACAAGATGCAGGGTGGACAGTGCTTTGTCGTTTAGAGTGAGTCCATCCCCATCCCTCACAGTCCTCCCAACGATTGGGAGGGTGGGAAGGGGAGAAAGGGCAGGGGTCATCTCGAAGATGAAGCAGCCTCAGTGGAGTTGCTCGCAGGAACCCAGAGGACCCCCTCCAGGTCCAGGCCATCCCTGGTCTTCCGTCCCCTGGCACCACCCCTCATGGGCGACATCCATCCCTGACTAGGCATGGCTTCAATCCAGCATAAATCTGAGAGGGATCCCAGGTTCTGACTTCTTTCCCAGCACCCTCCCCATCAGGCCTCTGCGACTGACTTCCTCAGAGACAGGAGACTCACCCCTCAGATGCTGGCTGGCCGGGCCACTTTAACTCTTGGGGCCCCGGGCAGAACGGCTGAGCCTTACCTTTCAGAGTGCGGTTCTTCTTCCTGCTCCTGAGCCTTTCCCTGGTCCCCGCTGGACTCTGAGGGACAAGAAAGTGCTGGGGACTGGGAACGGTTCCCACTTTCCCCTGCCTCGACAAGTCGCAGACATTAAGAGCGCAGAAGGGCATACTCTTCTATATCTTGCTAATGGAGCACTGTCCTTTTCTTCTATTTACTCTTAAAACTGGATACAAAACATTTTCTGCTTTTCTTCTTGTAAAACACAAAGAGGGATTTTCTACATGAGATTCACCATGGATGTCTTCAGTTCCTGTTCCTCTGCCCAAGAATCACAGACTCTGACATGCAAGCACTTCTGAGCTATCAGGTGGGATTCTACTTCCTGAAGAGGCCAGGGGCGATCCCAGTCTCTCATCAGGGGCTGCCAGGGGTTCAGCACAGCCCTCAGGTCAGCCTGACGCAGATATAAGGCTGAGCCTCGAGGCCCCTGACACAGGAAATTGACTTAAGAACCTGGGCTGAAATGCCCATCTCCCCACTGAGATCTCATAAGCCCGCCCTCCATCACTGCATCCTGGTGCTGGATTTCCCCTGAAGCCTCCCACACCCCCACACAGAGGGTCTGAGAGTTTCAGATGGAAACCCCAGTGCCCACTCTCACCCCTGCCCCACCCTGCCTGTCCCTGGAAGGATGATGTTCTATTCTCTCTTGAGATGTCTTAAGTCAGAAACCTCTCTGCTGGATTTGGAAAAGGGAAATCAGTAATAGAGAGAAAAGAGAGAATCATTATCTGTGGCGTCTGGCCTGAGGGTTCCTTACCTTCCTGACGTTTCTCTCTTTTCTAGGTGATGGTAAGGAAGTATCACTTCCAAGGCAGGGGAGTATCAGGAGGAAGAGCCCCAGCCCGTTCAGAAGGGTTAGGAGGAGATCCATCACCCAGGGCGCGGGGCTGAGGCTCAGCCATGTGGCACCAATGCTTTTCAGAGGAAAATAAAAACTCTCCATCTTCTAAATACCTTTGCTGCCTTCAGGCAACTGAATCCTAGGCATAGGCTTCCAGACTAGAACTCCGGAGGCCGCCTTGTCACAAAGGGCCACTGAGTTTGGGGGAGGGGACTACGTGGGTGGAGGCTGAACCATGGCCGCTCCCTCACCCAGCAGGTCCCTCATCCTCCTGCGTCTTCTAGACCACGCCTTCCAACTCGACTTTCTCATCTCTCAGAAACAAACCTCAGTCCATGTTCCTTCCCCCTAACCCAGATATGGGTTCCATTATGGTTTTTTAGCAGAATCATATTTGTTAGAATTTCTGTCCTATTTTCAGTCAGAGAGGCCTGTGCAAATAAAATAATTATTCACGATTTGTCATTCCAATGTGGAGATCCTAGCTGTTGTTGGCAGAAGGTCTTGCCTCTATGTTGATGGCTACAGTAAGTCACCTACATACATGTGAGTTCAGTTCCTAGAGCACGTCTTTACATCCAATTTGTTTGTAAGTCCAACAAAGTTAGCCTAAGTACCCGACTCACAAAATCAGCTGAACTGTATGTACCAGCTACGTTACTGCTGCTTTTACAGTTGCTTCTGGGATTGAAAGAAAGATACTGTGCTACTGTATTCTATACAGTACTGTACAGTACACAAAAGCACAACCACTTGTAGAGGATGCGTGCACTTGACAATGTATGCCTGGCACGTGAACTAACTTATGTGATTGGATATACGACCGTAGGTACACATCTTTGAAAGTTCACAACTTGAAGGTTCAAATGTAGAGGACTTACTGCACCTGGATCCTTTTATTCATGGGAAATCCTGGCTTGAGTCCCACCTATTTTATAGCCCTTGAAAATTGGAAGTTGATCCTGGAGTTTGGGCTTTGTCCCAGGGATTTTTACTTTCAGAATTTCCTTTGTCCTAAACTCCAGCTTTCTGACACAGGCACAATGTTTTTGTCTTATGTCAATGCAGGAACAGAACATAAAATTTCTCTTACCCTTATTTAATTTTGTACATTATGAATAGTATTTTTAAAAATTTATTTCCCATTTTCAATCAAAGGGATCTGCTCCTACAAAATTAAAATAATTATTCAAAGTTTGTCATTCGAATTATGAAAGAATTATAAGGAGTAAAACCATCAAATAATATTTCTGTAAGTGTGTAGTCAATTCTGTACTTAAAAAAGCATAAACTGCTTTTGGGATGGCCATGCAGACATACCTCAGAAATATAGTTTCAGTTCCAGAACATCCCATAAAATGAATATGATAATAAAGCAAATTACACAAATTTATGGTTTCCCAGTGCATATATACATTGTCTACACTGTACTTAGTCCATTAAATGGGCAATAGCATTACGTCTATAAATGTATATGCCATAATTAAAAAACAATTTTAGTTCTAAAAAGCACTAAGGATCATGTGAGCATCCCGTGTGCCATAATCTTTTTGTTGGTTGAAGGTCTTGTCCCTATATTGATGGCTGCTGCCTGATCAAGGTTGTGAGTTGCTGAAGGCTGAGGTGGCTGTGGCAGTTTCTTAAAATACAACAATGAAATTTGCTGCGTCAATGAACTCAAGATTTCTCTGTAGCATGTTTTGCTGTTTGGCAGTATTTAACTCACAGAACTCTTTCAAAATTGAAATCGATCCTCTCAAACCTTGCTGCTGCTTTATCAACTAAGTTGAGGTAGTATCCAAATACAATTTTGTTATTCCAACAATGTTCACAGGATCTTCAGCAGGAGTAGATTTCACATCAGAAAGCAACTTTCTTTACTCATCCATTAGAAGCAACTCCCATCAGTTAAATTTTTACCAAGAGATTACAACAATTCAGTCACTTCTTCAGGCTCTCCTTTTACTTCTAGTTCTCTTGCTATTCTACCATATCTGCAGTGACCTCCTCCACTGAAGTCTTGAGCTGCTCAAAGTTGTCCATGAGTGTTGATATCAACTTCTTTCAAGTTGCTGTTCATACTGATGTTTTGACTTTCTTTCATGAATTGTGAATTCCCCCAATGGCATTTAGAATGATGATTCCTTTTCAGAAGGTTTTCCACTTGCTTTGCCCAAATCCATCAGAGGAATCCCTATCTATTGCAACTATAGCTTTGAAAAATGTCTTTCTTAAATAATAAGTCTTAAAATTCAAAATGACTCTGATCCATGAACTGCAGAATGGATGTTGTATTAACTGGGGTGAAAACAATTTTTGTCTCCTGGAACATCTCCATCAGAGCTCTTGGGTGACCAGATGCATTGTCAATGAGCAATAACATTTTGATAATCTTTTTTTTTCTGAACAATAAGTCTCAACAGTGAACTTGAAATATTCAGTAAACCATGTGGCAAACAGATGTACTGTCATTCAGGCTCTGATTAGGCTTTGATTGAAGGGAATGTTGTGTCCAGTTAGATCTTCTATCCAGACCTTTCAAACTTTCTCCATGTCAGCAATTAGTCTGTTTCCCTTTCCTAATATTTGTGTGTTTGAGTATAGCCTTCAACTTCCTTCAAGAACATTTTATTTGCATTTTCAACTTGGTTGACCGTTTAGTGCAAGAGTCCTAGCTTTGTTCTATTTAGAGCTCAGGCTGAGAAGATTGAGCCTGTTTCTTAAGGCCCTATGATTTCCAGAATGGTAGATAACATTTGCTTCAACTTAAAGTATCCTCTAACAAAAAAGTCATCCTGCCCTTTGGAGCTTTGAAGTCACTGATTTCTCCTCTCTAGCTTTGGAAGTCCTAGATGGCATCTTCTTCTAATAGAAGAATTTCATCTTCATTGAAAATCTGTTGTTTTGTGTTGCCACCTCATGGCATCCCAAAACAATTAATACTCAATTACCTTAGCTAAATCTTCTGGATCACCTGCTGCAGCTTCTATCTCAGACTTGCTTCTTCACTTGGACTTTCAGGTTACAGAGGCAGCTTCTTTTCTCAAGCCTCATGAACCAGCTCCTGCGACCGTCCAACTTTTCTTCTGCAGCTCTCCTGCCTCTCTCAGCCTTTGTAACTTGAAGAACCTCAGGGCCTTGTTCTGGATTAGACTTTAGCTTAAGGGAATGTTGGGTCTTCTGATCACTCAAACTTTCTCCATATAAGCAATAAGGCTCTTTCATTTGCTTAACAGTTGTGTGTTTAAGGGAGTAGAGTTTTTAATTTCCTTTAATAACTTTTTCTTTATATTCACCACTGGGATAACTGTTGGGTGCAAGAGGTCTAGCTTTTGGCTTGTCTCAGTTTTGGCATGCCTTTCTCACTTTAATCATTTCTAGCCTTGGATTTAAAATGAGAGCTATGTAACTCTTCCTTTCCCTGGGCTACTTAGAAGTCACTGAAGGCTTATAATGATCTAATTTCAACATTATCATGCCTCAGGGAATAGGGAGGCTCAAGGAGAGAGAGAGAGAGATGGGGAAAGGTAGGTAAGTAGAGTGCTCAGAACATATACAGCATTTATTGATTATTTTCATTTTCTTCTGTGGGCATGGTTCATGGCATCCCAAAACAATTACAATAGTAACATCAAAGATCGCTGACCACAGATCAGCATAACAGATATAATAATAATTAAAAAGGTTGAAACAGCTCATGAATCACCAAAATGTGTCACAGAGACACAAAGTGAACATATGCTACCAGAAAAAATGGCAGCGGTAGGCTTTCTCAATGCAGGGTTGCCACAAACCTTCAGTCTGTAAAACATACATCTGTAAAAAATAATAAAGTGACGTAAATTGAACAAGGAAAGCCTGTATACATGCACACATGCACACGTACACCCACGTGCAGAAATCTTTTCACCAACCAATCTAGTATTTTCCAATCCAAAAATACCTAATTTTTGCCTTTAATAAAAATCTATCATTCTTGTAGTGTCCTTATCTGGCTTTATCATAGTAATGCTGGCCTTATAAAAAAATAAGTCTGGATGTCTTCTTTTCTCTTCAGTTTTTGGAAGACTTTATGAAGGAAATATACTAATTCTTCCCACTAAACCCATCTGGTCTTGAATTTTTCTTTGTTGAGAGGTTTTTGATTACTCACTCAATATTCTTATTTATTATTGATCTTTTTGAATTTTCTAGTTTTTCAGGTTTCAGTCTAGTCTAGGCAGGGATATGTTTCTAGAATTTTCTCCATTTCTTGTAGGCTATCCAATTTGTTGTCATGTCACTGTTCACATTAGACTATTATGATCCTTTGTTTTTCTATGGTACCAATTGTAACATCTTAATTTTATTGATTTGAGTTTTTTTCTTTTTTCTTAGCCTTGCTAAAAGTTGGTCAACTTTGATTATATTTTCCAAATGCCAACTAACTCTTAACTTCATTGATCTTTTCTAGTCTTTATTTCATTTATATATGCTTTGATCTTTGTTATTTCCTTTTTGTGTGTGTTAATTTTGGGCTTCATTTGTTATTCTTTCATTTTTGAGGTATACTGCTTATTTGAGATCTTTTTATCTTCATGTTTGAGGTTTATATATATAAACTTCACTCTTAGAACTGTTTTTGCACACCCCATAAGTTTTGGTATGTTGTGTTTCCATTTCAGTTTGTCTTAAGATATTATATTTTATTCTCCTTTTGGTTTCTTCCTTGATTGTTCAGGAGTATGATGATTAATTTCCACATATTTATGAGTTTTTCAATTTCTTTCTGTTATAAATTTTTAGTTTTATGTCACTGTGGTCAGAAAGGATACTTGACAAGACTTCAGTCCTCTTAAATTTTTGAGGACTTGTTTTGTGGCCTAACGTATGTCCCATCTTTGAGAATGTCCTCTGTATGTTTGGAAATAATGTGTTTTTTGCTGGTGTTGAATGGAATGTTCTTTGTCTCTTGTTCCAGTTTTTGACTAAAGTCTATTTTGTTTGTTGTAAGAATAGCCACTCTTGCTCTTTTTGGTTTCATCCCCTTACTTTCAGTCTATGTGTGCCCATAAAGATGAAGTGAGTATCTTGTAAGCAGTGCATTTTAGTTCTTGTTTTATTCTCCATTCAGCTACTCTGTGTCTTTTATTTGATTACTTTAGTACATCAACATTTAAAGTAATTGTTGATAGGTAAGAACGTACTATTGCCATTCTGTTCATTGTTTTTTGGCTGTCTGGTAGTTTCTTTTTTTGCTTTATTTCTCTCTTGCTATATATTTAGTGATTTTCTGTCATGGTATGCTTTGATTATTATTATAATAATATTATTTTTTTCTTGTTATTTTTTGAGTCAGTGTCCCACTCTGTTGCCCAGACTGGAGTGCATAATCATGGCTTACTGCAGCATTGACCTTCTGTGCTCAGGTGATTTGCCACCTCATCATCCCAAGTAGCTGGGACTACAGTGCATGCCATTATGCTTGGTTAATGTTTTGATTTTTTTTATAGAGATGATGACTTGCTCTGTTGCCTAGGCTGATCACAAACATCTGGGTTCAAGCACCTTGGCCTCCCAAAGTATTGGGACTATGAGGCACTGTGCTGGGGTATCTTTTGTGTATTTATTACATGTTTTTTATTTGTGATTACTATGAGGCTTACATAAATATCTTAAACAATTAGGGACCACATTAGGACATCTGGGTCAACATTGAGCTGCATGTAAATGGTGGTCCCAAAAGATTGTAACGTGTTTTTACTGTACTTTATTTATGTTTAAATATTCTTAAATGCACAAATACTTACCATTATGATACAATTGCTTACAGTATTTAGTACAGTAATATGCTGTACAGGTTTTCAGCTTAAAAGCAATATGCCATTCCATATAGCTTAGGTGGGTAGTAGATGATATCATCTACATTTGTGTAAGTAAACTCCATCATGCTTACACAATGAGGAAATTATCTAATGATGCATTTCTCAGAAAGCGTTCCCATCATTAAGTCCTACATAACTGTGGTTATAACAGTCCATTTAAGCCCCTAACAATGTAACTTCAATCATATACAGAACGTCTACCCTTTAACCTCCTTCTACTTTCTAATGTTTTTGATGTTGGAGTTTATAGTTTTGAATATTGTGTATCCATTAGAAAACATTGTAGTTATATTTATTTTTTTAATGTGTTGCCTTTTAACCTTTAGATTAGTGGTAACAGTGAATGCACTCCACCATTAAAGCTGTGGAGAACTTTGATCTTTGGCTATACCTTTCTGAGTGATTTTTATACTTACATATGATTTCGTGTTACTGATTAGTCTTATTTTATTTCACCTTGAAGAACTCCCTTTAACATTTCTTGCAAGGCAACTCTAGTGGCAATGAATTCTTTCAGCTTATTTTTTAGTTGGGGTCTAGGAGAGTCTAGAAGCCCTAACCAAAGCAATTTGGAAAAGAAAAAGTGAAATTGTCTGTTTGTAGATGATGTGATCCTATATATAGAAAACTCTAAAGATTCTAATGAAATATTTTACTGCTAATAAAAAATTAAGTAAATTAGTAGGATACATACTTAACATGAAAATCTGTTGCATTTCTATGCATTAACAATAAATTATCTAAAAAAGAAATTCAGAAAACAATCTCATTTATAATAACATTTAAAAAGTAAATACTGAGAAATAACTTTATCCAAAGAGGTGAAATATCTGTACAATAAAAACTATAAAACACTGATGGGATAAACTGAAGTATACAAATCCACATATTAATAAATAAATTAATATTGGTAAATGCTCATATGACCTAACATGATCTACAGTTTCATGCAATCCCTATCATCATTTACATGATTGAATATTATACAGCCACAAAGAAAAACAAAATTATGAACCGTTCAGCAACCTGAATGGAATTAGAATTTATAATACTCAGTGATTTATCACAGAAGCAAAGATCTGAGTATCATATGTAGTCATAAATGGACCTTGAACATTTATCATAATACTATAAAAAAGGGATTGGCAGTCGTGGGACACTTCCAGGGGAGGAGGGAAACATAACATAAATAAGGGCACCCATACTTTACCTGTATTATGACCAGATATGTACCTAACCCTCATTTTTACCCCACATTTTCAAAATAAAATAAAATATATTTTTAAAAAACAATTTATTTTTTAATCTACCCCCAAAATATTTGAATGGGATTTAAAAAAAAAAAACAAACAAAAAAAAATCCTGAAATGTCTACGGAACCACAAAAGACCCCAAATAGTCAAAACAATCATGAGCAAAAAAACAAAAGAAGAAGTTGGCGGCATCACACAACTTGATTTAAAACTGTATTTCAAAGCTCTAGTAATAAAAATATAATGGTACTGGCATAAAATTGGATGTAAAGGCCAAGGGAACAAAATAGAGAGCCCAGAAATAAATCTAAGTCAATTGATCTTTGACAATGAGGAATACAAAATAAGGAAAGTTTAGTCTTTTCAATAAATAGTGTTGGGAAAGCTATCCATATCCTGAAGAATGAAATTGAACCTTAATCTCACCCCATATACAAAAATGGACTCAAAATGAATTAAATACTTAAATATAAGACTTGAAACCATTAAACTCCCAGAAGTAAACATAAGAGAAAAGCTATTTGACACTGATTTTGGCAGTAATTTTTTTGGCTTTGACACCAAAAGCATAGGCAAATAAAACTACATCAAACTAAAAAGCTTCTTCTGCATGGCAAAAGAAATGATCGACAGAGTAAAGAGACAGAGTGGAAGAGACAATCTACAGAATGTAGGAAAATATTTACAAACTATAATCTGATAAGAAGTTTACACCCAAAATATATAAGGAACGCATGCAACTACAAAGGAATAGACCCTTTTCTTAAAAGACACACAAATGGCCACCAGGTATGTAAAAAGATGCTCAGCATCACAGATCGTCAGGGAAGTGCAAATCAAAACCACAACAAGATATCACCTCACACCTGTTAAGATGGCTATTTTAAAAGTCAAAATGTAACTAACGTGGGCAAAGATTTGAGAAAAGGACACCCTTGTTTGTAGTTGTAGGAGTGTAAATTGGTGCAGCCGTTATAGAAGGCAGAATGGTAGTTAAATTAAAAATAGGCCTAGATATTATTGTAGCACTGGCCACAATGGGAAAAACATGGAATTGACCAGTTGTCCATTGATAGTGAACCAGATAAAGAAAATATGGTACATATACACATTTGAACATTATGCAGTCATAAAGAAGAACAAAATCATGGCCTTCCCAG